>NW_027499144.1:0-104395 GCF_021521415.1 Bidens hawaiensis | reverse complement strand
TGGGTTGATCCGATCAATTTTGAAAGTTAAAGTTTAGGGTTGAAAATGTAATTATTATATGTTGATAATAGGATCCACATGATATCAATTTAAGTAATCAACAACGAAGAACAGGAGATGGGTGTAATGAAAAATAATTAAAATAGGAATGTAATAACTAATTCCAGAAGAGCTTGTAGTCATATCTCTATAATCATCAACCCAATTGATGATCAATCCATGGGGTATTACATCTCAAGAATTCATGAAGAGAAAATACGGACACACATTTGTAACGATGGAGCTAATTGACTATATATAGTACAAGACATAAAATTCTAACATGAAATATAATAAACACTAACTCCTAATTTCACTATCTCTTTATTAAGAAGGTAACTTGTTCCACTTATTCAACCCAAAGCAATCATCATGCAATCTTCTAATGATAAGGAATCAAAAGCCAACAATAGTATGAAACCAACTGTTGATTGTTGAGAGTTGCATAAGCTGCGCACAAACTGTGTACAATTCTTGTACTCAAAGATGTCCAAAGGAATGTATATTAGCCAAAATTCGCTGAAAACCTTTTTACTGCTTTTACAACCGCCTAATATTTTTTCTCACATCTAGATTGATACTCTGTTAATTCTATGCACCGTTAGCATACTTTTAGGGAAAGAACAATAATACCATTTATTTGACAATGGCGAATTTTTAAGTATCTTAATTTACATCACTTAGACGCATACTTTAATACTAGTTTATCCACATGTTAGATCAAACTGAGACATAGAATTGTATATTCCCATGTTAATTGTTACATCTGACTTTCATCTATTTTTAAAATTTTAACCGTTATTGTATCCTTGTACTTCCATATATCTTAATCATTGCTCGGTTATACTAGTTAGAGCCTTTTTTTTTTTTTGGACTTTGCAATAACAAATTGTTTCACTACACCTCAAAGATATGAATTCCAATTCATTCATAAGCGCTTACATTCTCAACTGTTCATTTTGACATATTTGATTGTTATTTCCTTTATTCTACCGATTATTGACGAAAACAATGATATCGTACTTCTTAATGTTATATAACTTAGATGCATAATTTAATGCTAGTTGATTCACACGCAAGATCAAATTAAGACATCTTAATTTATTATAACTTTTCAACAGTAAGCGTATATACTCATATTGTTAGTTATTACTTGTGACTTGAAATACATGATCAGAAACCTAAATTCATCTATAATTAGTTTTATGAAAAAATTCATGTTTTCAAATATCTAAAATTCATGTTTTCAAATATCTATCCATTCTTGTTTCTGCGCCATTAGATAATAGTTTATATTCTCAACTACTTGTTCCTAAATATCTAATTGTCACTTTGTTTATTCTATGAATTATTACCATGTAGAACACGAAAGTGGTGATACTGTTCATATAACATTGGCAAATATTTTAAGTATCATTGTTGATCCAAAAATAAGACCAAACTGAAACAAATTATTTTGTAACTACTTTTACAATAAATGTACTCAAATAAGTTAGTAACTATGTTTACAATAAATGTATTGGCTAATGCTTTTTATCGTCACTTGTGATTCTGAGTACATGGGGATCAGATATTCATTTCTCTCTTATGGCCATGACCGCACACATATTTAAATGTCTATCATGTGTTGTATTTGCGCCATCAGATAACTGTTGCTAGTTCATTAGATAACAAGATCCTAGTATTTTTGAGTATTATAACTATTATACTACGATATTTTCAAATATCTAAGTGTTATTGTGCTCGTGCCATTAGTTAAAAGCCAATAAAACTTTTATACTACTTTTGGAACCGCCTAATATTTTCAAATATCATAACCGTTGCTATGGTTATACTCTCTGAAAGTGTACTTGGTTTTTGCAATGATGAATTGTTTACTGCATCTAAAGATAAGAATCTCTGTAAGAGTGGTAACCGCTTAAATTATTAACTATTTTTCTCACATATCTTGGTACTTTGTTTATTCTATGACTTATTACCATGGCCAATTTTTATGTATCTTATCTTATATCCCTTAGATGCATGATTAAATAGAAGTTGATCCACACGTTAGGGCATCTCCAATAGGGAGGGAGAGAGAGAGACCGTTTGTAAGTGCAAACGGATGTTGTGAGGGGAATAGAGGAGAACGGAGAAAAGAAGGGAGAATAGGAGAGAGAGAAGTTGGTTGATTAGGTGATGTGGGTTTGTTTTTGGAGTTCTTAATTGGAGACGCTTTTAGATCAAAATGAGTCATGTAAGTGTATTTTCAAATATCTAATCGTTATTGTCGCCGCCCTATTATTTATATTCACTGAAACTTTTGTACCGCCCCGCAATCTCCTTATACTTTCAAATTGCATAATTTTTATTCTAGTATACCACTTGAAAAGATTCTGCAATAACCAAATTGTTTCACTACACCTCAAGATAAGAATATCAATAACATTCATAATCACTTACATTCTCAACTATTTATATCTGTTTCTAGGACGAAAACATTGATGCCGTTTATATGACATTTGCAAACTTTCAAGTATCTTACTAGTAGATCACTTAAACCCATAGTTTAATGCATGTGGATCCTGAGGTTACAACAAACCGAAACATATATTTTAATGACCTATTTATACAATAAGCGAATTTGCTCATGCTACGAATTTTTACTTGTTACTTCAAGCATATAAGATCCTAAATTCATTTATAATTGGATAAACGCATAGTTTCAAATGTTTAACTGTTACTGTCTCCATATGTGGCAGTTGCCAAAAACTTTTATACAATCGCCTAATATTTTCAAATGCCATAACCGTTACTCTGCTTACGCTATTTGAAACCGTCCTTAGTTTTTGCAACAACGATTTGTTTCTCTGCACCCCCGAAGATTAGAACCTCAATCAAATTCATAATGGCTTATATTCTCAACTATTTTGTTCTCACACATCAATCCAATTGTTACTTTATTTGATAAACGGATTATTAATCTATTTGTAATTATAAGACGAAAATATTCTTAAGGTTGACATAACAACGGATTTTGAAATATCTTACGGTCATTCTGTCTGTAAGACGATATGAAAATCTCCTAAACATCCAAATCTACTTTTTATCGACAAAAATCTAATAATTGTTACTCTCCTCATCCAATGTCATAAACACCTTCATACTGTATTAATCAGCCACAAAGTTTTGAATAAATTACAGTCATTCACTTTGTTTACACTGGAAATCTCAAAAACGTTCATCGCTTCTTCAATAAAAACGAATTGCTTCGTTTTTTTCTACATCAAATCAAAACCAAAACCGAGATCAACATCAAAATCAAAATAACATTAAGAAGAAATTATACATATTCCAAGAATCCTATTGTAATCCTATGTAGCTAACAAAAGTTCATACACATGTAAGATATTCCTCATCTTATTGATAAGCCATACCTCCTTAACAAATAGTCGGTGATCATTTAACGTGAACACAACTAATTTTGACTCAAAAGTATTACCTGGAAGCAAATTTGAGATGCAAAACGCATGATAGCATGCCACGTATCCCAACTTCAAACCCAAATTCCTCCTTGATGACTTCATTCAAACCATAGCATTGAAGGCGTGACATCAAGAACACAAAAAAAGCACTTTTGAGCTCCATGTTTTCATCATTTTCCTTTATAAATTCATCCAGAATGCACCACAACATAATATATATATTCATAGTGAACAAGACAGCAATTTAGTCACAGAAATTAATATCTTTTGTTTTTTAAATTCCTCCACTGATCAATTCTAGTGTGTGTTCTTGAATTGTTCATTTAATGGCGGAAGAAGTCTTTTCCTGGTTGAAATCTCTACCTTCAGCACCAGAATACTACCCGACCATAGTCGAATTTCGAGACCCAATTTCATACATTTTCAAAATCGAGCAAGAAGCATCCAGGTACGGAATCTGTAAAATCCTTCCGCCTGTCCCTAATTCCCCCAAGGAAACCATAATTGCTAACCTAAACCGGTGTCTGTCGTCCCAAACCCCGGATTCATCTCCAACATTCACCACCCGAAAGCAGCAGATCGGGTTTTCCCCACGGAAGAACCAGCGGCCGGCTCAGAGGTCCGTGTGGGAGAGCGGGGTGACCTATACTTTGTCCCAGTTCAAGCAGAAAGCTAAACAGTTCAAACAGAAACGGTTAAACTCGAACAAGGAATTGACGCCCTTGGAAATCGAGACCATGTACTGGAAAGCTCAGGCTGGCAGGCCTTTCTCAGTGGAATATGCCAATGACATGCCCGGTTCTGCGTTTGATGAAGCGGGTGCTGGACAAAAATTGGACTACATGACGGTGGAAGTTACACAATGGAATATGAGAAGGGCCGCAAGGGCGAATGGGTCGCTGTTAAAGTTTCTCAAGGAAGAAATCCCCGGGGTCACCTCACCCATGGTTTATCTAGGCATGTTGTATAGCTGGTTCGCGTGGCACGTAGAAGACCATGATCTTCATAGCCTCAACTATATGCACATGGGTGCGGCGAAAACATGGTATGGGATTCCCATGGAGGCCGCGCTTGCTTTCGAAGATGTGATCCGTACTCACGTGTATGGCGGACAGATTAGTCCAACAGGTCACTTAATTTCCAATGGTTTATTACTTTATATTGATTAATTGTTTCGTTTAATCGTAAATTAATTAATAATTTCTTTGTTTGTTGTTTACAGAGGCAATTGCTACCCTTGCCAGAAAGACCACCATCTTGTCCCCAGAAGTACTAATTAAGGCCGGTGTTCCTTGTTACAGGTGTATATAATTAACCATCTTTATCGTTTTAAAGTTTTTAATGTAAAGTATTATTTTAAAAAGTAAATGAAAATTTGTTCAAACCACCAAAGTAGTTTACAGTTTTTAATACAATGTAATGATCTTATAAATAACTAAAATGGTTTACGCCACCAATCATTTTAAAGTTTTTACTACAAACACCAAACCTTTTTAAAAAAATTTAATACCAAATAATAAACAAGTAATGGACTAAACTACCAAATCATTTTAAACCATTTAATACAAAGCAAATATTTGATAAAAAAAAATAATTAATAAATAGTTTAAACCACCAAACCATTTTAAAGTGTTTTAACAAAATCCAATGATTTTAAAAAGAAAATAAAATCCGAAATAGTTTGATACCTAATCGAGGCCGATAGTTTAAACCAACCCGATCGTTTAATGATTTTTTTTGTTTATTTTTAAAATAAGTGTTTCGTACTAAGAACTTTAATTTAAGAACTCCCAAATAACTTACGAACTTTAAAAACTTTTATCATACAACCAATCATATTATTTATTATTTTTATATATTTAAAACAAATTAAGGGTAGCCTTTTTTTTCATTTTATGTAGTTTTATGATTATAGATATGTAAACTATTTTTACACATGCAATTGTTCATTACATGTAACGAAAAAATTAAATAAAATAGACGATAAAACAATCTAAAACTACTGCCAAATAACATCAAATATAATAAACAAATGGTTGTTAGAAAATTTTAAAGTGTTTTAACCTTTTGGAAGTTTATGGAGAATCTAACCTTATATAAAAATACTAAAAACTCTTCATTTTACTTGTAAAAAAATACTAAAAAAAGTCAATTTAATTTTATGTAAAAAACACAATTTTTACATAATCTTTTTAGAGCTTTACATATAAACACATGTAAAAGCGGTTTTTTTAATTATTTTCAGTTAAAAAACGTATAAATTTTTTTTACAAAATTAAATTTTCTATTAGAATGTCTTCTACATGTATTTATAAGCAAAAAGTCCAAAAAGATTTATATTAAAACTAATTTTTTACATGTGAAATCGAGTTTTATATTATTTGTTTACACGTAAAATGAAGAGTTCCTAACTTTTTTTAGTCTCTTGAAACTGTTCATATATATATATATATATATACACACACACACACATATAGGGGAGGGATCTTTTGAGAACCATATTGAGTTGTAAGAACTTAAGAACTCCATTCTAGGTCACACATTTAATTCAATGGATCGGAATATGTGGTTGAGATTAAATCTGGCAAAAAAGCCAAAGTATAAGAGAAAATAAAGATGTAAGTGGTTGCACCAACTTTTATGTCCGTTACACATGTGTAAAAAGTCGACTCGGTGCGTAAAATTCTGTAATTTTTTTACGTTTATGTAACCTATATATATTACGCATGTGTTAAAAAAATTCAAAACAAAAATTGATTACACTGAGTTCTTTGGAGTTCTTAAAACTCAAAGGGGTTCTCATTTGAAATCTCCCCCATACACACACACACACACACATATATATATATATATGAATGAGTATCATTACAGAACTCTTAAATTGTTTAATAACTTGAAGGAACTTTTAATAACTAATGTTTTTTTATAAAAATTTTTGAATGTTAATGTTATTTGATTGTAGTTTTATCACTTTTTATATCTATATTTACGATTACAATTATGAAAATTAGTTTTACACACATCTAATTTTTTTACACATATATAAGTTTGTTATTACATAAATTTTACACATATGTAAACTTGTGATTTATATATAAAATATGGTAAAGCTGGTCTCAAATAATGTTAATATATAAAAAAAAATCAAAAAAATGTTTGGTTGTTATGAGTTCCTAACAGCTCTTAACTTTTTTGGAGTTCTGAAATGATACTAACTCATATATGGATGTGTATATATATGTATATATATATAGTGAGAGAGATAATGTATAGAATGAAAATGCATTTGAGTTGAGAAACCGTGAAAACCCTATGTAAAATCGTTTTTTTTTAACATATGTAATATATGTTGTTACATTTAATACAAAACATAAAAAAAATTTTAAAAAAAATATTTTGCTATTTTTGTACATTTTTTACTAACTTTTACATATATTTTCAGGAGAGGAAAAAAGCTATTTTTACCTTTACATTTTTTATTAACTTTAATTACAGACCACATGATTCAAACCTAAATTAAAAACATATGGTTGAGAATGAGTTTCTAGAGTTTTCACAACTTAAGTGGGTTTTTATTTTATCCTAACTATATATATCTACCTATTTTAATAAAGTAAAATAAATAGGGACACTTGTCATGTTTTTGTTAATTCTCACAAATTTTTTCCTTCTAAAACTAATATACCCTAATATATGTAATAAATCAATAATTATTCACTTTCTTTTTACACAATATTTATATAATATCTATATATTTTAATAAATATAAATATTAACATATTATTTTACTATATATTTCAAAATACTTGGTGAATTCAAAAATCAACAACAAATCATGTTTCTCAAATAAAAATTGTTTCGGGTCTTTTTGTGGAAGTTAAATTTGATTTTATGGGTCAAAAGTTGGTAAATATATTGTTTGGTACAAGTTAACTACATTTGGGTCAAAATTTGTTATGGGTCAAAAATGAAAATTTTGAGTATTTTTAAAAGTTTGAGAATGCAAAATAGATTTATCGTTAAATTTGTTATGAGTTCAAAGTTTTGACTTTAAAATGTCAAAAATATGAAAGTTAGAATTTTAAACATGATTCGGGTTTTAAGTTTATTTTTAAGGGCATTTTTTGAAATAATCAAAAGGTTCAGGATTTGTCAAATTGACTATTTTTCCCTCAACTATTAAAATTTAAGAAAAGATTGTGAACACTTTCGACATGCCACCCCCATGCCTATCAATGCTTCTAACTTTTATCAAATTTGAAATATTTATGTCAACATTAATTTTTCCTTCAATGGTGATCAAAATGTTGTATGGGAAGCATGTCATGCAAAACTATGCTAAAATGAAACAAAATATTCACAAAATTGAATTGGTTAACATGTTATTTTTTATGTTGTCAAGAAGCCCTCTAAAACTTATCAAAATCATTTTTATGGTGTAGCTCAGAAAAACATAGTTCTTGAAGAACATCCACTGCTACAATTTAATATCCTATTTTCCTTTGATTAGTGGTAAATTGATAAATATATCAATAAAGGTAACGCCTCTTTTGTATTTAGGCTGAATAGTTAGAACTACAATCGTATGAGAAGTCTTATTTTCGAAATTGGTTCATAACCAAAATTCTTTCAATTATACATATATGACACCGAAAATGAATTTTTCAATAGAAAGAAGCATTCTCGGGTACGATTTTGCACGGACATTTTTTTTATTAAGTTCATTTAAAAAAAATCATTTTGTGATATAAATAAAACTAATTTATGTACACATTGTATAGATATAAGCATAGATGTAATACATTTTTTTCATATACGCTATGTAATTATTTGTTTTACTTATAATTTTATAATTTGAATTATCCCGTGTGTGACACGGGCTCTAAAACTAATATATATATATGTGTGTGTGTGTGTGTATGTATGTATGTATATTGGCAAAGTATAAAATGAAAACCCACTTGAGTTGTGAAAACATATGAAAACCCTATGTAACATCGTTTTTCTTTTTTTTTTTGTTATATCTAATATATGTTGTTACATTTAATACAAAACATCAAAAACATTAAAAAAATGTTTTTCTATTTTTTTACATTTTTTTATTAATTTTTATATATATTTTCAGGAGAGAGAAAGTGTTTACATTTTTTATTAACTTTAATTATGGATTATAAGATTTAATCTTTAATTAAAAACATATGGTTGAGAATGGATTTTTAGAGTTTTCACAACTTAAGTGGGTTTTTATTCTTACCTAACCCTATTTATATTTATATATCCATAGATAAAAAGTTATGTTTTTAAACAGGCTTCTCCAAAATCCTAGAGACTTCGTAGTCACATTCCCAAGAGCTTACCACTCTGGCTTTAGCCACGGTAAGGAAAAAATACATTTAATTTATTTCTATTGCTTGAATAACATTAAAAGATTTAATTCTTATTAATGTAAAAATAGGGTACAACTGTGCTGATGCGGTAAATATGGCAACACCTGGATGGTTGCGAGTAGCGCGAGAGGCTGCAATTAGAAGGGCATGTATAGATTCTCCACCATTACTTTGTGATTCGCAGCTGCTATATGATCTAGCATTATCACTGTCTTCAAGGTACAATTAATACATTAACTGGGTGGATACTTCTAAAACACTATGTCGGTTTGGGTTGTTGCTTATCTGAAATGACATAGAACAATTTAAAAAGGGAAATATAATGAATCCAATTGGTCAAATTAGTTCTTCTTCTTCTTCTTCTTCTTCTTCTTCTTCTTCTTCTTCTTCTTCTTCTTCTTCTTCTTCTTCTTCTTCTTCTTCTTCTTCTTCTTCTTCTTCTATCAAAATTGTAGGAGGGAGAAACCTCACATTTTTCTATATTTTATTAAATATATAATTTGCTTCTTCTTCTAAATGGTTTTAGGGAAAGAGACTTTTATCAAAATTGTAGGAGGGAGAAACCTCACATTTTTCTATATTTTATTAAATATATAATTTGATTATTATGTAATAAATTGTAATATTTTTACTTTTCATAAAAGTCCAAGTAAACACTATTTTTACAATTTAATGTAATATTTTTTATATGGAGTTATCTTCGAACAAAGTATTTTATAATATTAGTGAGACAAAATAAATGTTATTTCGCATAGAAGTTGATTTACAATAAAAGTTGTATTGAAAAACAGAATGTTATTTTGCATCGAAGTTGATTTAATATAAAATTTATATTGGAGTGTAGACTATCAGAAAATTCTTAGCAAAAAAGTTCATTTAAATTTAAGGGAGTAAATATTCAAAACCATTAAAAAATCAAATTGTAATTTTAATTATATGTTAAAAGGAAAAATAAAAAGAAATCAGCGTTTTCTAAACTCATTCCCTATCGACTTTGTTCATACATCACTTGCAATATTAGGGTGTATACGGTTCGGTTCAGTTCGGTTCGGTACGTTTAATGGCAATAACCGAAACCATAACCGAACACTTAGGTTATTAGAAAACTATAACCGTTCGGTTTGGCTAATTCAACTTTGGTTAATCGGTTATTAGCTGCTAATTCGGTTGGATTTAGTTAATTAACCGCCTAACCTAAACTTTTAACACAGACTAAAGTTTTGTTGACCTTTGTTAAGAATTTTACCATGAAAATTATAGACGATTATATTATACACATTAGTTCAAAATATAGATAAAGGATTACTCATCAATCAAAATTTAGATAGATTATACACATTGGTTTAAATTTTTACATGTAAAGAGCTAATCGTCAAAACCACAATATAGAATAAATGCAATTAAAAGTTATTGTCATTCAAAACGAATTAATATATGTTACTACTAGAATGAAATATCCAAGATCAATAATTCAATGGTTAAAAAAATTGGATAAATATCATTTTAAACTATTGAAACATAATATTCATTTCGGTCATTTTCAGTAATTAAAAAATGGATAACCAACCGGAAAATTGGTTATTCAGAAAATCAAAAAATTAATGGTTTGGTCAATGCCTGGTTCGTGTTCTTTTTTTTTTTTTGTTAATTCAGTTTCATTTAGGTTAATTTATGCTCACCCCTATGCAATACCACTGCTTTTTCTAAATCGTTATATATAACAGTGTAATAAAGATTAAGTTCGCGCGTGAAACGATTTTAGTGGAAGAAGTGCAAGAAATTAGTACGGATCACTAATTTAATTGTAAGTATTAAATATTTTAAATAAATTGAAAGGTTTTAATAGCAACAATAAATATATTCTTTCTTTAATTAATATGACTAATAAAACCATTAATTTCTCATTCCAATCAACATAATTAATCAAACTATAATAATTAAAAAAAAAATTAATTTATTTTAATAATTTTGTATTCTTCCTTTATATTTTATTCTATACAAATACAATTTATACATACAATCATACACTACAATTTCTATCTATCTAAAAATAATTTATTACAATTTAATTTATCAACATCCATCAAAACGAAACTTTTTTGGTACCCATCAATACATATTTTGTTTCTTAATTGATGAGGGAGGATTAAATAGAAATAGTTTTTCTTGTGAGAATAATAGGAACTAATACAATTGTGTTATATGAATTGATTGTTTAGTGGGCATGAAGGGTAAAATAGTAACAAATAAATATGGTTGTTTTGGTAATTCCAAAGTTCATGCTACCCATACTTATATAGTCAAATAATTTTTTATAAAAGGTTTTTTATAACAAAACATATGAAAAATAACACTAATTATTGTATGCGTTTCTGTATGTGCTATTAAAAAAAGTAGCACTATTTTTGTACCATGGTATTTTAGTATGTTCTGACAATAAATTATAACACTATTTTTGTAAATGTATT
Source organism: Bidens hawaiensis (assembly GCF_021521415.1). Classification (NCBI taxonomy): domain Eukaryota; kingdom Viridiplantae; phylum Streptophyta; class Magnoliopsida; order Asterales; family Asteraceae; genus Bidens; species Bidens hawaiensis. The sequence continues at coordinate 93,037 of NW_027499144.1, read as the reverse complement.
GTTATAAAAAATAACACTATTATTTGTTTATATTTATTTTTGTATGCGCTATTATAAAAAAACAGCACTATTTTTGTAACGTGCTGTTTTAGTATGGGCTATTATAAAAGATAATACTATTTTTTATTTGTTTTTGTATGTGTTGTTATGAAAAAATAGCATTATTTTTGTAATGCGTTGTTTTAGTATGTGCTGCTATAAAAATAATACTATTTTTTATTTCTTTTTGTATGTGCTATTATATAATCATATTCTAGTTTTAAATAAAGTAAATGCTTGACTGAAATTAATTGATTCATTTAAATGATTTGGAGCTGGTTTCATTTTATAAAAGCACATGGTACCAAAAATACCCTTAAATCTAACTAGTCAAACAATAATTGTGATTAATGAGATGCCATCAATCTTAGCCACACATAAAAGTTTTTATAAGGCCAGGATCTATTCTCATCATTTATACAAAAATTAGGATTCTATCATATCCACACTCCTTGGTTGATATACCTAAAAAAGCAATGTGATGAATAATACAATATATATATACATATGGTATGACTAAAGTGAAAACCTTGTTTAATTGTGAAAACTATGGAAACCCATTTAGATCACATGCTTTAATAATTCAATTGATTTCTGTGGTCCATATTAAAAGTTAATAAAAAACCAATATTAGTTTCAATAAACATTTAAATAAATTCAAAAAGGACAATCTAGTAAAATTACCCTCCAACTACTTTTCACATTCTCTCTTTTCCATCATTTCAATTTTTTCTTTCCTTACTCTTTTGTTTCCTCCTCTCCTCTCTCTCTTTTTCTCTCTCTATTATCAGGTTTCAGATAAGCTTTTAAACAAATTTGCGCTTTTCCTACGCTCTTTGGAAATCCGTCGCACCACAAGCCGATCTCTTGCTGGGTTTCCGGTCTAGAAGTAATATAAAAAAAAAGTAAGTTACATATGTTAATTGTATGAAAAAAGCATATGTTAATTGTTTAAAGCATATGTTAACCGTTTAAAAAAACAACGAAAAGAACATATGTATAATGCTTTTACATAAGTTCAAAACATATGTTAAATTGTTTAGAACATATATTAGTTTTATGATTTATCTTGTACATGATGAGTTAGAGGGTGATCAGAATGGTTGACTAGAAATACATGCTCTACAGCCTCTAAATCTTATGCTAAAATTCACAAAAAATATCATAATACCAAAAAAAATTTAAAAATAAATAAATAAACATGAGATAATAGTATACCCTTAAAATGTAAATCAGCAAATGAACCCTAAGTTATAAACCAAGTCAACTGGTCAACCACCACTAGTTTATTAACAATTAACCACCTCGTATAATAAGAAATTGACAATAACATTAAAATTTTTTATTAACATAATAACATAGATATTCATCCAAAGCTTATTTTTAAGATTATAGAGACTAGAAAGATACACGCACCATAATCATTCATGGTTTTTACTTTTAACCTAAGAATACACACCAATAACATTATGGTCAAGTGTGTTAATATATATATATATATATATATATATATATATATATAATACATGAGACAATGGTAAATTAATACACTTGATTTTAAGAGTTTTACAAATCCTAATGCATAAAATATATGTGTAAGAAGGGGTAAACTTGTCTTTTAAACACAATTCACCTAACTTATAAGTTTGCCCCCTCATCATTAACCATATTATGTTTTTAATTTTAATCTTAAACGAATCCCACCACGATTTTTAAACAACCATAATTTTTTCGTACGCTAATATTTTTGTAAAAAAAGTGCATAATAAAATCGAGCATTTTATTCTTTTTAATTTGAGTATGATATTGTTATAATTCTTTCAATTTTAAAAAATTAATAAGTTACGTAGGGGTGCTCGGTTTTTTATGGTTTGTAAGTTAAACTTGTGAGCCCAACCATTAGTATCGATTTTTCGTCGTCCAAACCAAAATTGAATCATTGAAAATTGAAACCGAATCGTTACCTACTCTCTTATATATAACAAAATAGGAAAAATGATAATTTTAGCTACATAAAATGATAAAGATTAATGAAACACCTAAGATGCAAAATTATAACAAGAACGAAGATTATAAAAAATCATACTGGAATTAGGTTAATTTAAAATTGCAATAGTAATGTTTACTTGTATTAAAAAAGACTTTGTTTATTTATATCTTAACTATATCTAATATATATAACAAAACTTGTCAAATACTAAATAAGAAAAGAGATTAAAATGCATACAAATTTAAGTTTGGTCTGATTTTATATGGCCGGTTTTCAGCATAATTCGAGAACCAAAACTTTAGCTACAGTTTTAAAATTTTGAAACCAACCAACCGAGTGAAAGTAAAAAAAAAACCGACTGTGAAACCAAACTGATGACTGGTTTAAAAGGTTTAAAGGCTTTAAACTGAACCACGAAAACTCTTAATTGGTATGTGATTCGCAGGGTTTGCGTTCGGACACCCGCTGCATCGCGCCGGCACCCCCTAGTATATATAGGTTTAGGTTAAAATAAAAACCCACTTGAGTTGTGAAAACTCTATAAACTCATTCTCAACCACATGTTTTTAATTAAAGTTTGAACCATATGGTCCATAATTAAAGTTAATAAAAAATGTAAACATAAATATAACTTTTTCTCTCTCCTGAAAACATATAAAAAATTAGTAAAAAATGTTAAAAAATAGCAAAACAATTTTTTTTATGTTTGGATGTTTTGTATTGAATGTTACAACATATATTACGTGTGCAAAAAAAAAACAATGTTACATAGGGTTTTCACAACTAAAATGGGTTTTCATTCTATACTTCCCATATATATATATATATATATATATTGAATTACATGTGTAGGTTATATATTAAATGATAATGTATATATGTGTACATTACGTAAACTAGAGATTAAATGAAATTATACATATGTGTATAGGTATAATACAAAAAAAAAATTCGGGTTTTTTTTAATGAAACCGGAATGAAATTTAAGAATTTTGGTTTTAATACTTTTTAAAAATTTTTGTTTTTTTTATAATTTTTTAAATATTTTTTTAAAGAATTTTTTTAGTGGTCCAAAATGGTTATCAAAGTTCTCAATTTGTTAAGGTTCTCTTAGAATCCTTACTCTACAACCTATAGTCAAACACTATATATATATATATATATAGTTCAGAATAACCCATAATGCACACAAAAAGAACTCATTGTATTATTTATATCAAGCACACTTGTTTCAACTCAAAGTGGCTATCTCTATTGTACCATCTAGACCTAAAAAAACGCTTAAACCTTTTGCATTTTTATGTTTTATAGTGGACCAAACAGGAGCACGTATGGGCCACAAAGTTCCAGACTGACAGAGAGGCTGAATAATGACATAGATGCCTTTGTAAAACGAACATTTATGCTTGATGTTATGCATAATAATAAGCTACTTGATGCACTCGGGAATGGATCTCCCATCACCCTTCTTTCAAAACATATGTCATATGATCAACCCTATAAGAAGGCAGGCCCTGCATCTATTTTTTCATGTGTTGCTTGCGGGTCCCCTTGCTATTCGTGCATAGTCATTGTACAACCAACAGAATCTGCTGCGCATTATCTCATGTTGAATGAGGTTGTAAATGTGAAGGATCCAGGAACTTCTCTATCAGGTATGGTTTAATATTGACAAATGTTTTCAAATAAAATAAAAGAAAAGAAATTTTTGGGGGTGGCCACTTTTGGTGATTGCAAGTTTTTCCAGAGGCCCACGTTTAACTACCCAAGACCGATCAAAGAAATCTACGAATTTGCTTACTCCACATTGGTTTTATGTGTATTTCTTGATATATGTTTATTTATGCTTAAGGCAAATTACCGAACAATAGTTCGACTACCGGAGAACAAAGTGACACTTCAGCGCTCCAACTTTTGGCGTTGGCTTATGGTGATTCTTCGGATTCTAATGATGAATCTAGTCGATCGTTGGGCTATTTTGACAATGAGTCTTTAAGAGTGCATGTTTTTTGTCTTGAGCATGCTCATGAGGTTGAGAAACGGCTCCGATCAGTTGGTGGAGTTCATATGTTGCTTCTCTGTCATCAAGGTACAATTCTCTTCTACGAAATTGACTCACCCATAAAAGTTTTACACATGTAATTAACATGTTGCATATGGTTAGGGAGAATTTATGCATTGAAGTTACATTTCGGGTTACTTACAGCGTTTTTGTTATCTTTTATATATACTATTGTTAGGAATTGTATGATTATAGTTATTTTGAATCTATTTACAAAAGATTGCTGTGGGGCTTAGCGTTTGCTACCTATTTATCTATTGGGAAAGAAAACGTTTTCTCTCATCCCATGCCTTTTGTTTATCTGTTAAGAGGTAAAAAACATAAACATAATTAGTCGATAAGTTAACAAATAAAAAACTTATTCTCAAGTCAAGCATATGTGTCTTAATTGTCAACATATTTCTTAAATTGGCACATAAATCTACATCATTTGCAGATTACCCTGAGATTAACGATGCAGCAAGAGCAATGGGGAAAGAATTTGGAATTTCTGATCATACATGGACTGACCTTCAATATAGAGATATTACTGAACAAGATAAGATGATAATACAATGGGTATTGGATGATGAAGACACCTCAACTGGTAACCAAGACTGGGTGCTTAAATTAGGGATATATTGATATTTTCCATACTGCATATAGAAAATATTCTCCACCTGATGAGACCAGATGACAGCTAAACAATCTGGCTGGTAAAAAAAGATTACCACGATGGGTGGATGTTATGGGAAAGCATGGATGCCTAATCAAGTTCATCCTTTTTTAATATTAAGAGATAACAACAAGATTCGGGCCTCCCTAAGATGAATTCGAAACATAAACAGTTGGTAGTTAGAAAAAGCATGAGGAAGAGAAAGAGGACCATAAAGGACAATTTCATGGAAGTAGAGTCATCACCATCGCCCCAGCATTTTCACCGAACAACTATTTCAAGCGGAAGAGGACTATTTACGCCAGAATGCTGTCTCCATGAAAGCAAAAGAATCTCACATGAATTCCAATGATGAAAGTTATTACGAGCCCACAAGAAAACATGAAGATGAAAGTGATTATGATCCCTCCTAATCCTCAACAAAAAACACGTGCAAGCCTGCTAGAAATCTTGGAGTCAAGGCTAAATCAAAACACGACCTTATGTTTGCGTCTAACTTAAACCGTCACAATCGCAAGAGCGGACATGTTAAGAAGATTTTTATTAAAGAGTTTAAAAAAAAGAGGGGCTTCTAGTCTTTTAGTTAGAATGTTGGTTGTCATGGAGATGTTGTATGGTTATGTATATGAGCAACTTCATTAAAAAAATCTCATGCTTTTAAGATAAAAAAAATCTTCCAATTAATTATCCACATTATTAAGAACCCCAATTTACCGTACCAAACCTTCACATGCTTAAAATATTGAACATAATCAAGCATAGATTCTCATACTCTTTCATGGCTTAAATTTAAACTTAAAAACACCTTTATAATCTATGGTTAAGTTTAGAATAAATACACTTACTAGGCTTTGAAACAATAAGTGAATGATCATAAACATTTAATATTGTTGAATTATCCACCTCAACATGGTAGATTTTGCCCAAATTGCTCTTGGTCTCTTGCTCTCATCGCCCCTATCAACACACACAAGGTATGTATTTCAGTTTTGACCATAATGAAAGGCCCTCTTTGACCCTTTAATTGAAATTTTAATTACTGACAATACAGTCCTTGAAGTTTTATCTTGCTTTATTTCAACCCAAACTTCTAAGAATACATATACATTTGTATTTATACAATTTCACATTTATCTATTTCGAACAACTTTAAGGCTTTTACATTTATTTAGATAGCTTTAAATCCCAAAATCATATAAATATAATAAGCGTTCAAAATTTGCAATGTTGCACCGTGCGTATTAATTAGCATGATACGTCGTTTTCCAGCAGTGAGGGAGAGGGGAGTAAAGTGTTGTTAATTATTGCTGAACTTTAATTATGTAATTTATGGTGTTGGGTTTACTTGTGATTGTTTAGATATTCATGTTCAGATTGACTAAATCCCCATTGTCAGAACAAGTTAAATTTTTTAGATTAACATATGAGTAGGTCACTAGCTTGAATCAAATAATTGTAACTAGCGAAGGAGCTACTTTAATTATCAAGTGAGACAGGTAGAAATCAATGGTTGGAAGCGTGCATATAATAATCAAACTCAACTGAAATAACCAGGGGTGAGAAAGAAGAGCTTATTTGTAATAACTAGGTTGTGATGATCATTCTTTTAAATATTTAGTTGGGCTCATAACCATGTTTGTCTCATAATTTGGACTCTCGCACTTTGTCAACAACATTCTTGGCTTTAATAATATGTTGCCAACTTTGCATGGCCGATTCGGAAAATTTTAAAAGTGGGGACAAAATGAGTATTGTCAAATCAAGTTAGATCAAAACAACTTGGGTTAAAACGGGTCAGGTAATGCGAATCGTATTTACTTAACAAAGATGATTTGGCTTCATGAACCTTCCACAATTCTTTATAGTAAATTGATTAAACACAATAGTAAATATAAAATAAGAAAACCAAAAACACTTCTAAATCAGACGACTATTCCAACAGTAAATAACATAACCTGTCAACTCAGTTTAATTAGTTATTATAAATGCATAATATAAAATGTTTAGGCTGTAAGGTGTGGATGCCGGAATGCCGGTGAAGGAGCTTATGTGGCTGGCGGTGCCAGCGGTGAACACCGCCCCAGTCACGTCGGCGCCGGCCATGGTGAATTTTTTATGGTAAAATGCCTATAGAATTGCCGCTCCATTCCTCCTTTAAAGCTTTTATATTTTGTTTAATTGTTTTTCTTAACAAATATTATGAGAGAGAGAGAGAGAGAGCAGGATACTGTGAATAGATTGAGATTGAGGGAGAGATGAAGAAGACAAGGGTGTTTGGATAAATAGAGAAGAGTTGGTGGGGTGTTTGGAGAAATGGAAAGGAGTTGGGGTGTTTTTTTATATTTATATTATAAAAATCTAGTATTATTATTATTATTTATACTATTATTATTGTTATTATTATTATTATTATTATTATTATTATTATTTTTGAAACATAAATTTCTTTTTATATATAATATATAATTAGATGTTTTATTTTAGTTATATCAATATTATTAAAAACCTAAAAAGGATAGAATGCATTGTATGTGACGAGTCGAGTTCGGTTCTTTCGTTTTTATTCACACAATTTATTTAGTTATATTAAATTAGTTTTAGTTTTATAAATAATGTTATTTTATTTAAAAAAGGGAGGAAAGTGGTATATTGGTGAATTGGTAACCATTTTCATGGTATTGTAAAAAATAATGAAAAGAAGTGAGGTATGATGTGACGCTCACGTGGCATTATAAAGTGGAAAGCAAAATGGTATCTATATCCTTTAGTCTTAAGATGTTGTTTAAAATTCATATCAAACTAAAGCTTATAAACTATAACTTTACATAAATGAAAGGAGCTAAAATAAACTTTCTTTGAATGTTGGAAGATACTCACTCATCAATTGGTTGTTTCATACTTCTAAAAGTAAATCAATTGGTTGTTTCATCGTAACAGTTTCCCAAAAACCTTATGATTAATATCCGCACGAAATCGTCAAAATGGTGAACAAATTCAACAAAATAAATATCCATATAATATTTTGCCTTCTCTGTGTTCTAGTGGGCCTCTTAAATATCACAGAAAGGGAGCCTATAAGAAATACTCTCAATTTCTTTGTACTGAGATGGATCTCAGCGGGCGTCTCGTTCCCACTACAATACCTAGAAATCTACCCTACACATTTGTAGTTCAGTGTTAAATCCGTGGCAGATATGTAAATAGCCACCGGTTTAAGTAAAAAAGCTAAGGCTTTAGACCTTAAAATTAAAATATGGCGCCCATTTTGTGCTTTTACATTGGCCTATAGTTTTTTTTATAAATAGGGTTTTAAACGAGAGAAACTGAGAGCACGACAATCATTTCTTTTTTGTAGGCCGTCACCAGTCCTTCGATTGTTCCCTTACTGTTTTTCAAGGTTAACTCCATCACACAAATAGAAGAACATCGGTTACATTGGCAGGCTAGTTATTTGATTCGGCTCTTAGATCGGTTCGTATTCTCCTTTTAAGACTTATACTTCAATAACTCCCAAATTAGTATCATTTCTTTGTATTTTCAAAACCCTAGACTTAATATTTCAGTCATTTCATATGAATTATGATTCAATCTATGCTATTAGTGTGATATTAAAGATGTGCGTATGATCACGTTGTGAATTAGGGACGCACATACTGGTTGTTAACTGGTTTGGCCAAAAACTGGTTTAGTTAACACTACCGATAAACTAGTTCCTGGTATAAACTGAACCAGTAATGGTAAAAACCAGTATTTATTAAAATAAAACCTAAAAACCGGTTTCAATTAACCGGTTTTAAATCGTTTTCGATTAACCTGCTTTAGTGCTCAATACTCCAAACCAGCTTGAACAGGTAGGTGAATTAGGTTGTAAAAACTGGTTCTGGTTCGTGTAACATGTTTTTTTATACCTATGGTGAAGGTGTTAGAAAATTTTAATATGAAATCATAACTCCTAAAGGAAACAAATTATTGTAATGATGCCCGTAGTAAATTATTCCCATCCATTTCAGGAAGATAATATGTGCTTGTTTCTCTTGGACTCAAAATGTAAAACAATAAATGTATTATGGGTCCAAAATTCTATAAAAGTAAGCATGCATACATTTGATAACTTGGGACAGTCTAGATTTTTTATAAGATAAAATGTCCAGCTTAAGCGCAACCACATTTGATAAATTTCAACTTTAACTCGTGTAATCATCATCTTGGGTTTATAATAAAGGCTGATGACTTGGCAAACTTGCCACCCTATTTAGAGAACTAGACTCAAATTCTAATTCCTTTAAACTTGAAATTCATATACAAACAAATAAACAACTAAGGATATGTTTGGTATGGGATAATAGAATAGATGAGCGAATGGAATGGACAAAAGAATGAAATGGATCATTACCATTTCATTGTCATGTTTGGTTACCATGTAGGAATGGAATGATTAATCACTTTATTTTTATTATTATTAATATCTTATTAGTAATAATAATAATATGATTATTCATAATAACTAATTTTTAGAACTCTCGCGCTGCAACGAGATCATTAAACCAAATAACAATGTTGAATCACGTATGTGCGTTGTGAAATGTTAACTCCTCAAATTTAAAATAATAACATTGATAGTATAGTAATAGTTCAAATGTAATAATAGTTATATTATAATATACAAAATAATAATAATTATTATTATATAATAATAATAATAATAATAATAATATAATATTATAAGTATAAATAAAAAATAATAATAATCATAATATAACTATAATTGTAATAACAATTGTTGACTCTTTTAACTTTTTCATTCCTTGAAAAAATGAAAAAAAAACCACCCATACCCAAAAGAATGAAAATCCTAAAAATGAGAAGAGTTTCATTTCTTATGGAATGATCTATTCCATTCATGTAGGGTAACCAAACATATTTTTTTTCATTCTTTGGAATAACCTATTACATTCTCCCTTCCATTTCTTCATACTAAACACTACCTAATACTTATCGACCCAATTCATACTTTGAATTATCCTGATCTTCAATTCGAATTTACATTTAACATTCACCCCACTTATTTCGAATTGGAGAGGTCTTTATCTGCTAGTAGCACTCCCATTTCTTCAAACTTGATTCATGTTCTTGCCTTCAACATAATATATGCCTTATGTTGGCCGACCCACTAACTAGATAAAATTACCTTGTGTTAATGTGCTTGTTCTACCATGAAATACTAGATTCTTTATGAATGTGATAGCCAACCTGTTATCCACTTATATAATTAACAACCATTTTTCTGCTTCCATCGGGTAATCTCACTAGGTCACCCAAGCAATCATATTCTTGTTGGGTGGCCGTCGGGCCTGCCATAAACTCAGATTCACAAGATAAGAGCGCATTAGTGAGTTGCGTTTACATTTACCATGTAATTGGTGTGTTACCATTGTAGAACCCAATTCCCGTAATTGTTCCATTTCCACCTTCTTTATCAGCACCTTGACTGCTATCACTATACCTAGTTAGTATATTAGTCTGACCTTGCTGATATCGTATGTCAAATCATGTTATTACAAGAATATAACTTAGTAGTTGTTTTATTTCCTGCATGTGTGATGCTTTGGGCTCTCTCATGTGTTGGCTTACTAAACCAACCGAGAAAAACAATTGAGGACTCATGTGAAGCATGTAGCGAAGGCAACCTACTAGCCTTCTAAAACTAATGGCATCAACCCGTATACCATTTTTCATCTTTGTTAATCTTGACTCCTAATCCCATAGGACATTAGGAGAAATTACAGATGGTTATCCCTTCATTCCCTCTATAAACCTCTATTACAAGGATGCCTCAACCTCATGAGATCACTCATTTTGAACTTGCTCTCCATTTTCCTTTTAAGCTCAATGATCACATCCTTCTTTCTGTCTGTTTAAAAAAGAAACGAACTTGAGCTAGCATTTCTATGCACCACTTGCTCTTGAAGGCATCTTTGAAATTTCAGTTGCTATACAATCCCATTTAACTTCGTATATTCCAAGCTAGCACCCAGGTTTGTCTTAGCTCGTTTAAAGCTATTTAATGTTTACAACACTATCTTTTGCTACACCTTTAGTGAAAACTTCTAGTTGTGTTACATAGACAACGCCTTTCAACTCTCCACATAATTTTGATTTCATGTCTAGCTGATGAAAGCTCCCAACCTTCACTTGCGGCTAAATAAATAAGTAAACAAATTATTTCTGCATAAGATACGTAAAATAGTCGTTGAAATCGATCCAGTGTTTTGGCAATTAACTTAATTTGTGTATGTATGTTTGTCTGATATGCGCATGTGTAGGTGCGCATATATGTGTATGTATATATGATGACTGTGTTTATCTATTCTAATAAGACAGGTTGTGGTGTGGACTAACCCTTAAACTTCACTCATGGCCTATGATTTCCTTATAAACTTCGAATCCACAACACTAATGACGTTCTTCTAGGCTTTAAAACCGCATAACAGGTAAATTGTAAGTGTTTTAAGTTTGTCTAACATATGATTTTGTTTATTCACTAACCACTTAATCCTTTGTTGTCGACCAAATAGAATGGATGCGTACGCAGTTCAAATAAAATGGGATGATTGGCGGTAAATACACTAAACTTAGTCCAAATATACATGTCTTAATCGTGCAAACTAAAATGGTCTTTTACTGACGTTTTTATTTATTTTTTATATAATATATGTGTTTACTGTGTAGCTTATATATATATACATATATATATGATTAGTATCATTTGAGAACTCTTAAATTATTTAAGAACTTGAAAGAACTTTTAATAACTAACGTCTTTTATAAAAATTTTTGTATGTTGATGTTATTTAAGTGTAGTTTTATCAGTTTTGACATCTATATTTACGATTACAATTATGAAAATTAGTTTTTTTATGCATATCTATGTATTTTTTACACATATGTAAATTTTTATCTCATAAATTTTACACATGTGTAACTTGTGATTTATATATGTAACCAATTTTTTTTTATAAATATGATAAAACAAGTCTCAAATAATGTTAATATATAAAAAAAGTTAAAAAAATATTTGGTTTTTAAGAGTTCCTAAAAGTTCTTAATTTTTTTGAGTTCTCAAATGAAACTAACCCTATATATATATATATATATATATATATATATATATATATATATTTGTTGATACTAAATTACATGTGTTGGTTGCGTGCTATTTAGGTTGTATGTTTTTTATGGATAGAACAATTGTAGGTTATACATATTTTTTAGTGTAGGACTATAGATTGTATACCATTTTTATGCATAGAACAAATGTAATATGTTAGTAAAGGTAGGTATGTTATCTGAGAAAAATTTTTATTGATGGCTATGAAGAAAATTACATGTCAATACGTATTGATATATTGAGTTAAATAAATTGTTTTTGGATAAAAATAAATTGTATTTTAAATAGATGAATTTTTATATATTATTTTAATTATTATTTTAGTTTGACTAGTTATGATAATTGGAGAGAAAAAATAATTGAAGTGAGATGATATTTATTGTTGCAACTAAAACATTTTCAATTACTTTTAAACATTTAGGATTTCAAATTAAATTAGTGATCAATTTGATTTGTCGCATCTGCACTATAATGACTTCTCTCGTAAACCATTCCTAATGTAGTAATTAATAAAGCAAAGCATCTATTATGGTAATTAATAAGTTTATTTTAGTCATAAAAAACAAAGCCACACAATTTATTCTAGAAAAATATTATTAAAATGGAAACAAAAATGTTCAAGTCAACTCGACTTGGACAAATAAGTTAAGAATAACCCATAATGCATAGAAAAAGAATTCATTATATTTTTTATATCACGCATGCTTTTTTAACTCAAAGTAGCTATCTCTATTGTCTCGTCAATACCTAAAAGAATGCTTAAAGCTTTTGCATTTTTACATTTTACAGTGAACTAAAAGGAGCTCGTCTGGGCCACAAAGTTCCAGACTGACAGAGAGGCTGAATTACGACGGAGATGCCTTTGTAAAACGAATATTTATGCTTGATGTTATGCATAATAATAAGCTACTTGATGCTCTCGGGAATGGATCTCCAATCACCCTTCTTTCAGAACATGTGTCATGTGATCAACCCTATAAGAAAGCAGACCCCGCATCTATTTTTTCATGTGTTGCTTGCGGGTCCCCATGCTATTCGTGCATAGTCATTGTACAACCAACAGAATCTGCTGCGCATTATCTCATGTTGAATGAGGTTGTAAATGTGAAGGATCCAGGATCTTCTCTATCAGGTATGGTTTAATATTGGCAAATGTTTTCAAATTAAAAAGAAAGAAAATAACTTTTGGGGGTGGCCACTTTTACTACCCAAGACCAATCAAAGAAATCTATGATTTTGCTTACTCCATATTGGTTTTATATGTATTTCTTAATATATGTTTATTTATGCTTAAGGTAAATTATCGAATAATAGTTCGACTGCCGGAGAACAAAGTGACACTTCAGCGCTCCAACTTTTGGCGGTGGCTTATGGTGATTCTTCGGATTCTGATGATGAATCTAGTCGTTTGTTGAGCTATTTTGACAATAAGTCTTTAAGAGTGTGCATGTTTTTTGTCTTGAGCATGCTCGTGAGGTTTGAGAAGCGGCTTCAATAAGTTGGTGGAGTTCATATGTTGCTTCTCTGTCATCAAGGTACAATTCTCTTCTAAGAAATTGACTCACCCATATAAGTTTTACACATGCAATTAACATGTCGCATATGGTTAGGGAGGATTTACGCATTTTAGTTACATTTCGAGTTACTTACAGCATTTTTGTAATCATGTATATCAACTACTATTAGTAATTGTATGGTGATACTTTGTATCTTTTTAAAAAGATTGCTGAGGGTCTTAGCGTTTGCTATCTATTTATCTATTGGGATAAAGAAAAGGTTTTCTCTCATCCCATGTCTTTTGTTTATCCGTTAAGAGGTAAAAAACATAAACGGAATCTATCAATAACTTAATGAGTAAAAAATTTATTCTTAAGTCAAACATATGTGTCTTAATTGTCAACATATTTCTTAACTTGGCACATAAATCTACATCATTTGCATATTATCTTGAGATTAACGACGCAGCAAGAGCAATGGGGAAAGAATTTGGAATTTCTGATGATACGTGGACTGATCTTCAATATAGAGATATTAATGAACAAGATAAGATGATAATACAATGGGTATTGGATGATGAAGAAACCTCAACTGGTAACGAAGACTGGGTGCTTAAATTAGGGATATATTGATATTTTCCGTATTGCATTTAGAAAATATTCCCCACATGATGACCAGATGACAGCAAAACAATTTGGCGAGCAAAAAAAGATTAGCATGATGGGACGGGTAGATGGTGTGGAAGGGATGGATGTATAATTGTAGGGATAATATTCTATATTATTATAAGGATTGTATATGTCTTTCTGTTTTCTTACAGTCGGTGGATTACATACTAAGTACTTATTTTGTATGGTAAAAGCCCATTGGGCAAGCCTACTGTAACATCTCAGATTTTTCTTATTTGAATTCGTTTGTGTTTAACTTGACTCGGAATGTAATTCAGATCTTTCGAATTATTTAAATTTTATATTTATTAATATAACTTATTTTATATTCTCATAATTTTTAATCATCATACAACACTTAGAAACTCTTGAAATCGTATAAAACAGCTAAATATCGCATTTATTGAAGTACAAGGGCTAAAATTTCCAAAAATCAAACATTTGATCATCCCTAGCGTGCCTAGTCGTGCGAGGGGTGAGCCCTTAAGCTCCACGCCGTGCGAAGGATGTGTCTACACAACCAAAATCCGATTTTTACTCGTTTATTAGTTTTTAATGCGTGATCTTTCCTTAAACGGCCTAAACTACAAAAATTGAGCCCCAACTCAAGTCCTATAATAGTATTACATGTCCAAGTTCGTTTATAATCGGGATCCTTAGGCTAAATGACTTGATTTTATCATAATTTCAATATTCGGTTTCCTTAAACGAAACAATTACCTAATAACGAGTTTGTGATGTTTTACTTAAAATATTATGCAACACCAGCCTCCATCATCCTCAAGCAATTCCTTTGGCGGTTTTGGTGTTTTTCATCTCGTTTGTATATTCCGGTTTGACTTTTAAGCATTAAGGCCCTTTGACTCGTATTTTCCCATCTTTTCTTTATTTTCCAAGGTAAGTTGTCTTCATGAAAAACGTATATTTTTGTCTAACTAACAAAAGCTCTCAATCAATTTTACTTATTGATTGGGTTTTTTCAGTCAATTGCTTTCCGACCCGTTTAGGGTTATAAAGGTAAATTTTAATGGTTTTTCAATTACTATATCTTCTTATTGGAATTAGCTTTTGGGCCAGAAGGCTTTTATGTTTGTTTCGAAATTTTGAGTGTACTGGTCAGAACTCGATCTCTAAATCGAAGTTGGGATTCTGAACAGTACCAGCTCATTTAGATTTTTAAAATCTCATATCTTGAGTTTTACACATCTGTTTAATCTGATTCCTGTTGCATTATTCTCAGTTTTAATTCTATTTTATTATATCCAAGTTGCAGGTTATTTTGTGTCAGATCAGTCAGCACGTTAATTTCCTTGTTTACTACTATTTTATTATTATCTCGCCTAACCTTTAAGGTGAGTAATCACTCCCTATTTTATTGATTTCAAAATCTTTTGAGGACCTTATACGTACCTTATAATACATTTATGTATCCTAATACATCACTTGAAAATCTCAAATACTTGCTTATTTGTTTATTTATCGCATTCGGAGAGGTCCATCATAATCACATAATCACACTAAAGTATGATCATACACCACATTAGTAGCCAAAGCCCGATTCGGAAGGCATTGGTCAACTGACATCATTTTTTGTATTTCTTTCATCTTAGTAGCCAAAACCCAATTTGCAAGGCAATGGCCAACCGACACAATTATTTGCTTATTATTTAATTGTTAATACTTATGATATTGATTTACATATTTCTTATATAATATATTTATTATCAAAATCTGGTGATTACTTACTCAACATGTATTGTTGAGAAACATATTTTTACGCATATTGAACGATGTTTATCTCGATGATTGAAGTTATTAAAGAACTTAGTTTATTTGGATTTTAGGTTATTATAATAAACAAGAGTATTTGATTTATTCGGTTATTTGTAATTTCTTTTGAATAATGTGTACTTGATTTGAATTTAATAAAATAATTAGATATTGTCACCAATATTGTTATGTTAGTGTCTTATCTTGATGATTGAAGTTATTGAAGAACTTAGTTTATTTGGATTTTAGGTTATTATAATAAACAAGAGTATTTGATTTATTCGGTTATTTGTAATTTCTTTTGAATAATGTGTACTTGATTTGAATTTAATAAAATAATTAGATATTGTCACCAATGTTGTTATGTTAGTGTCTTGTGAGCTGTGAGGCAACGGTTCGCGCCCCGGCATTCCGCCGTAGTTTGGGGTGTGACACCCATTTGGGCCCATGAAATGAAAACCTTGGCGAATGGGGACCCTATAAAAGGGTCCCTTTCACCTATTTCTCCACATCTCTTTGTGTGCTTACAAGCTAAGATCCGAGATCCGAGTGTTGTTAGTGATTTCCGCTAACTAAAAGCACAGATTGATTCGAGTATGTTGTAAGATCCATTATATAGGGCCTACAATTGGTATCGGAGCTTTCATCTCTACTAGTTGAGTTTCTTGGGTCACAACCTTGTATTTTGGTCTTGTTTAAGTGTTTGTGAGGTGTGTTTTAGTACAACAAAGTGTGTTCAAGTGTTACAAGTGTGTTTCGGGCTAAGAAAGTGTGTTTACAAGATTGAAATTCGGGTAAAAGTTGTGCTTAAGGGTGTTAGTGTTATTCGGGTTTCTTGTAGTGTTTGAAGGTTCAAAAGTGTGTTTGTTTGAAGATCTGTATGTAAACAATGGGATTTGTGCCTTTCAAAAATCCAATCAAATCGGGTTTTGAGAATCAATCAAATCAGATTTTGAAACAAATCGAATTGAGTTTCCAAATCTAATCGAATCGAGTTTCCAAATCCAACCGAAACAGGTTTTAAAATCCAGTCGAATCGAGTTTCAAAATCCAATCAAATCGGGTTCCCTAATCCAACCGGATCGAGCAACTGAAAGCAATTGAATCAAGGTTCTGAAACGAATCGAATCAAAATTTTATTCGATTCGTTTGAACTTGGTGTTTCCAACAGAATATATTAGCTTTTCAAGACTGTTTTGATTTGATTTTCCGAGAGTCAAAATGTCGCACGATTCTGAATAAAAGAACTACTTGATGTTTGATAATGAAGCCGGTACCACAAACAAACCGCTTGAACTCCTTATTTGGGATAGAAACTTTGAGAAATTCAAATGGAGATTTAAGAACTATATAAGGAATGATTTTGCTCTTTTATGATCCATTGAGAATGGACCTCACAGACCTACCACACCTTCCCCTGCTGGACCAGTTCATGTATCTGTTGAAAGTTATGTTGAAGAGGGGAAGTTAATCCTTGATGATGAAAAGGCTTATGGTGTTTTGATTGTGTGTTTATCAATTGACATCACTCAAACACTAAGAGAATACACTATTGCAAAAGACCTTTGGGATGCCTTGGCTGAGAAGTTTGTGGGTAATTTGGATATGAGGGAAAGTATAAAGGAAATGTTAAAAGAAGAATTCAACTGTTCAATCACATTCAAAGAGAATCTGTTACATCCCTCATTCATAGATTTGAGACCCTAAACACCAAAATGAGAAGTGCTGGTATTAACCTTGACCGCTCTGAGGTCAACAAGAAGTTATTAAATTCAATGCCTTACAAGTAAAACAGTAGTGTGACTACTATCAAGAGAACCACAAATCTGCATACAACAACATTGAGTGATCTGACCTCCACCATTAAGTCATTTGAAATGGATGATAAGCTCAGATTGAACAACGATGTCAGCTATTTGAATCATGTCGGGGTTTCTACTGGTTCTAGAATTAGCTTGGCCTTCCTTAGCCAATCACACCCAACTGTTCATCATGTCGATGGAGTGAAACTGTATGGTACCCATCCTGAGAAAAACAGTGCTTTCAAGTCTTCAGTAAGTCATCCAGGATCCACGACAAAACTCATTTCAAGTTGCAGTTAACAAAGGCGTTGAAAAGCTCTCAAGGCTCAAGGATTCAACAAGTCTACAAGCAACAGTTCAAATAGTTTGAACTACTCCACCACTCAAGTTGATGACTCACACATTTCACTCTTCAATGCCTTTATGGTCAGCCATGAAGAACTGATGCAAGGAAACCTATTGCCTCCAGATTTCCAGTAAGGAGATATTCCTGAAATCAACGAAAAGGATCTTGAAAAGATGGATATCAGGTACCACGTATCATTTCATTTATCAAATATATGTTTAACATTTATATGCTACATTTCTTCTTCATGAAGAAACGTGTATATCAAGTTTCTTCTTTCATAAGTAATATCTTTATCTATAACATATATAAATGAAACCCCTAAAATCCTACGTGTCGTAATGTGGTCGCTCCCCCTTTTTCTGGAAGCCACCAAATTGCTTAATTTTTAAATGGAGGTCTCTCATTGATTTAACCCAAATTCATGTGTATGTGTATTACCAAAAACAGATAGCTCTTAAATGGGTTATAGCATCTTACTAAATTAAAAATTAATCTTACCAATTATTAGATATGAAAATCCTATAAAATAGGGATATACTAAAATTTAATACCCAATTTAAAAAGAAAAAAATATAATTAATAAACAATTTTATAGTAAAAAACAAAAGTAGATCATGAGTCACCAAATCCAGATAACTTTTAAATGGGTTATAACATATCATTTATTATGAACCCTTTCATCATCAAACCCTAAGTATATTATTAACTTTCTTACAATAAAAAAAATTAAAATCCAAAAAATAAATATTAAAAAACGTAAAATGTAAAACAACAATTCTCTTAAGCCATTAGATTGCTTTATTTGTAAATGAAGGTTTCTCACGCATTTGACTCAAATTCACGGGTAAAGGTCTCACCAAACTCAAATAGCTCTTAAACGGGTTATAACATCTCATTATATTAAAAACTAATCTCATCAAATATTTGATATGAAAATCCTATAAAATAGAGATATACTAAAAATTAGTATCCTATTTTATTTAAAAAAGATATTATTTATAATTAAGAAACAATTTTATAATAAAGAAAATAAACGGATAATGGGTATCACCAAACCCAGATAGCTTTTAAACCGGATTATAACATATCATTTATTTGTGAAACCATTTTGTCATCAAATCTCAAGTATATTAATTATTAACTTTTTTACAATAAATAAAATGAAAATCCATATATATATATATATATATATATATATATATATATATTAAAAACGAATAATGTAAAACAACCCCTGTGATACGGGGGATAAAATCTAGTATATAATAAAGAATAATATTTGATGCATAATCTTATCTTATGAAAGCTACATTTCACTTATTATCTGATCAATGTATAGATTATACTCCTGATTAGGGTCTAAGCCATATAAAATAATAATAAAATAATAACTTAAGCAGAATTCCTACCTTATGTGGGTATTTTATTTGACTAAACTTTGCACGGGCAGCACTTCTACTTCCTTATCACGTATTGAAGTTTAAACCGTCAGAACCTTGTTTCTATCTCGCTTAACCAATCTACACAGCACCAGAACTCCAACTCTTGCACAAATCACGATAAATCAGGACATCGGAACTTCACAACGATCGGGCACGCTTCCCAATGTTATGTGTGTGAATGTGAATGTGTTTTTGGGATGAATTTCCTTCAAACCCGTAGCTCCCCTTTTATAGGCAAATTTTGATCACCATCGCGTAGCACGATGGGCTTTCCCCTCGGCCATCGCGTAACGCGACACAGCAATCGATGAGATCCCGCCATGTGTTGACACGTGGTTGGACACGTGGAACTGATTTCTTAATGTGGTCATCACGTAGCGCGATGCCTCCTTTAACTTGGACCATCACGTAGCACGACGCCCCATTTTTCTCAATTTCTAGGAAATTGCATCGCGTAGCGTGATGAAGATTATAATCTTCCCATCGCATAGTGCGATGGGTCTTGAAAACCAAAAATTTTAAATTTTGAACCCTCTAAGTTTCAAGATTGTCATTTTTAGCCCAAACTTGTATAGGGTATTCCCGAGATGTTACACCTTCTTTGTTGGATTTCTTCTGAATCGCAGAATGAACACCTGTTAATCTGCCATCGATTGAGATTTGGCCGTCCCTTACCTCCTCTTTTATTTATGAAACCCTATCCGGGTCAACCTATTTTCGTCTTCGTCAACTAACATACTATGTTATCTTAAATTTATAAAAGCATGCCCGATTTAGTTTTTGATCTTAACACTCTCTGATACAAACCTGGGTTAAATATTCGTTCATTTAAAATTTAAATGAACAGTTCATGAACATAAACGAACATATATGAACAAAGTTAAACAATCACACACAAACATAAATGAATATAAATAAACATACATTAGCGAACACAAACGAACACATTTAAATCGTTAAGTAGATGATTTATTCAATGTTCCATCCTAAAATAAACATAATCAAACATAAATGGATCAAAATAGGTCTAAGTATATTACAAATTAGCTTCATTACAGTGGCGGATCCAGAAAATTTTCTCACAAGGGTCAAAATTTTTTTGGATCGATACTTAGTTATATAAAAAAATTGTTCCAGTTCGGCCGTTCGGATCAGGTTAAATCATTATTTTTTCCTACCCGGTTTTGCCATTTGGGTCGGGCCAAGTCATGTATGTGCGTGTGTGCATATCGTATAATTCCTAATCACATAAATGTATATAAAATATATATTTTTCTGGTTGATATATAACAACTTGACCGATTTTAAGTTGATAACTCTAAGCTAGACAATTATTCGATCAATATTTGGTTTAAGATTATATTAAGGAAGTAAGTTATAAAAAAGTAAATAGAAAAGTTGATAAGTGAATTTAAATAAAATTTAAAGAGTAAAAAACTATAAGAATTTATATGTTTTAATAGTAATTAAACAAATCAATATATAAATTAATAAATGAACTACAGTCACATATTTCTTATATATATTTTCTTTTCTTATATAATTTTTAAGCTTGCACAATATGTAGACTTTTTAACCAGGCTATAGCCCACAAAGTCTGTTTAAAAAGCCCAAATAAAAAATGAAATAGGGCATCGGGTGTACTCTTGCCTCTTTCTTATCCATCATTCAGGTGCTGTTTGTTTTTGCAGACATAAACTGTCTGCAAGCTGATTTCATCTGTTTTCATGTCTGCAACTGAAGATGTGGTCTGAAGATCTGCAAGCTGAAAATATAAGACTGTTTGTTTTTATAAGCTGATACTGTCTGCATAACTGTCAAACTTATCTCACAAGATAGAAGTCATTTATTCAAGTTACATCTAGTTTTTAGTCTTTGCTTGCCATGCCGATTTGGTTTTGGTGGGTGGTGGAAGGTGGTGGTGGTGGATGGTGGTAGTGGCGGCGGACGGTGGGTAGTGGCGGTGGATGGTGGTGGTGGACAATGGGTGGTGGTGATGGATGGTTTTGGTTGGTGGTGGACGGTGGTGGTGATGGATGGTGGTGGTGGTGGGTGATGGATGGTGGTGGTGGTGGTGGCGGTGATGGATGGTGGTGGTGGTGATGGATGGTGGTGGTGATGGATGGTGGGTGGTGGACGGTGGTGGTGATGGATGGTGGTGGTGGTGGCGGACGGTGGTGGTGATGGATGGTGGGTGGTGGACGGTGGTGGTGATGGATGGTGGGTGGTGGACGGTGGTGGTGGCGGTGATGGATGGTGGTGGTGGTGGCGGTGGTGGATGCTGGGTGGTGGACGGTGGTGGTGATGGATGGTGGTGGTGGTGGCGGACGGTGGTGGTGATGGATGGTGGGTGGTGGACGGTGGTGGTGATGGATGGTGGGTGGTGGACGGTGGTGGTGGCGGTGGATGGTGGTGGACGGTGGCGGCGGGGTACGGGGGTGGTGGTGGCGGCGTACGGTGGGTGGTGGTGTTGGCGGACGGTGGTAGGAGCAGTGGATGAGAGGGTGGCTGCAAAGGGAGAAGAGTAGGGTTTTTTTGTGAAGATGTTTTAAGCAAGATTTCCTTGCTTTTCTTTTAAGATGAAAGAAGATAACTTCAGATCTGTTTTAAGAAAAAAAACAAACAGTCTTCAAGGGTAATGTCTGCGCGCCTGCAGACATTAGCTCCCTTGAAGATGTTTGAAGAAAAAACAAACACCCCCTCAAACAACCGCAACATTATCAAAGGATGGTGAAAAGGCAGCCACACTGGCTAAAGAATTTCTACTTCTTTCTTCTATTTTTCCTTCATCACCCACTGGATTTCGAAATCCACAGGAGTCGGTGTCAAAATTTTACAGGGGTCGGCTAGAATTTCAATACTATAACAACATTAAATATTTTTTTCATAGGGGTCGGCCGACCCCCGTAACATAGGGGTAGGTCTGTCCCTGCTTCGTTACACTAAATTAAATTAAAATTTAAAAATATATATTCACAATATTAAAAACGACAGTCAACAAATATAAGAAAAATAAATAATACTGGGTCTAAAAGCTAGTAACACATATAGCATATTCATTTAAGATCACAAAACTAGTCAAAGTTGGCATGTAAAAGCTCATGTTTAAGCTTACATATTAAATGATCTCTAGCAGTGGCGGATCTTGAACATTTAGTATGGATGGGTCGAAAGTCACGACAATCAAATATATTTTTTCCTACTTCTAAGTATTGGGTTGGCAATTCGGTTCGGATCGGGTTAAACAATAATTCCAAACCATAACATACCAAATTGAAAGAAATACAAAATGGTGAAATGCGAATTACCGAACCTGGTCTCTACTTGCTTCTGTTGACTATTTTGATTAATCGATTTCACTCCCATACAAGTCAGTTCTGAACCTCAGGCCTCAGTAGACAACGACAATGCCGAATCTATCAATCGATATCACATCCAAACGATTTCATCAATTCACTTGTTTGCTTCTCAGCTTCTGTTTTGACTTCTGTGCCAAACCTCAGAAGTCAGTAATTCACACAATGGCCATCGCACAATGGAACCTCCATTTGTTGTTGTGTTCAAACATCAACCACATGTTAGGGTTGGATTTTGGGCTTAAGTAAAGTTTATTTGGGTTTGGGGTTGGTCTTATGGAGTTTTATTTCTTAGCCTTTCTTTCTTTATCTTTACGTTTATTTCATAAACGATTTCTGATCTTCGGCTTTAAACAAACTTTACATTTATAAAAATTCAAGCCTGGCCTGGACTCAAATAATATGGATGGGCCGGACTCTAATAACTTGGCTGGGCCGAACTCAATACATATATATATATATTTTCTTAATTTTTTTTCAAAAAAAAGACACTACCGAACGAAATACGTGATGGGGCCGTGGCCCGGTTCGGCCTGAATAAAGATCCGCCAGTGATCTCCAGGTGGTCATTTAAACTTAACTGAACCGGTGACCCAGCTGGTTTACACACCTAGTCGTAGATGCTGTGATTTTCGTTAATGAAAACCCAAGGGTAGATTTTGTGTTATTGTAAAACTAAAAGCCCCAAAATAAAAAGTTACACACTCACTCGATTTCATTTTAATTCAGCTCACCGGCGACGGCGAAGAATATTGACGGCCGGAAGCAAATAGTGAACGGAAGTTGTTGATTCCAGGTATCGGTTTACACTTCAACACTTGGATTTGTGTAATTTTGTTTAGGTTATTAATTAATGACTGTTGATGCTGAATTTAATTATATATATAATTATTATCAGGAGTGTCGTATAATGACTACTCTTGAGATCATCCTTACTTGATATCGAGTCATATGTGCCTGCCACTTTATGGTAATCGTTTTGATTTTAATGAGAAAGACTTAACTTTAGCTTATTAGTTGTTTGTTAAACCCGAGCATAGGGATTTGATTTATGATTTAGCTGGTGTAGTGATACCAAGCCACATATCTGTTTAATTTGAACTGCATCGGGTTTTCTAGGATGTTTTGCTACAACTCATTGAGGGTTCACATTGTCGATGATACCTAGGCGACCTTCCTTGAATCTAAAAGGAATTGAATTTTGGATCTCATGTTTTATGAAAGTTGAAATTTATCGACTGTTTCTTTTCAGAAGATGTCGTACAGGGGAACTGAAAGTCACAATATGTATGCGACATTGGAGATTCCTACAAATCCAAGACACAAGATTTTCATCTCAATGATCAAGGGGCTGCGAGAATGCCCACTCGCTTACGCTATCTCTGCCAATCCACCCATCTATTCCTCTTGGGTAAACGAATTCTGGGAAAACTCAAAAACCGCCGTTGATCAAGAGGGTAATCCTATAATCACCTCAAAGGTTGCTGGAAAGGATGTCAGTATTACCGAAGAGGATATAAGAAGAGTGTTGCAGATTAAAGACAGTCCTGCTTCTTTGGCCTACAAGTTTAGGAAAGAGATACTGGGTCCCCGGGTTACAAACATGGGATATGAAACACAACTCGCAACATTTGATAAGAAATTCATGCCACCGTATTGGAAGTACCTTTTCCACATTATCGCTCAAGGCTTGTCTAATTTGAAAGGTGGTTTTGACAGTCTAAGACTTGATTGGGTTGGTATCATGGTATCATTGGTTGACATGGTGGATTACAATTTTTCACGTTTCTTTTTCAACATCATGCATACGCATGCATTGTCTATCGACAACAAATGGGCATTATATCCAAGATTTGTTCAGCTGTTGCTTGATGATAAGCTGCCCGATGTTGCCAAGCCCGTTCAAGAACCTAGTGATGATAAAGACGTGCCCAAAGAACCACACCATGCAGGGTTAATCAAAAGGTCTGTGTTTAACTCACTACTAAATCCTGTTGGCAGAAGTTACAGGTATCAAAACAAGGTGCCATGGATGAAACTTGGGAGATTTGCTGAAACTGAACCTCCAAGTGACAAAGATGAACCCGCAAATGTTTTTGAACCGGTAGCTCCTGAATCTGATGCTACTGAGTCTGAAGTAGAAGTTCCTTTGCTTGAAAGTTTTAAGATGAAAACAAGTGCTACCTCTAGATTGGCAGTTGACGAACCAATGCAACAATTGAAGAGAATAAGAAAAGTTGGGAGTCAACATGGTCTCCCTAAAATAAAGTATAACACCAGGACACAGAAAGTAACTCAATCCACTCAAACGACCGATGCATCAACTGTTTCTCCCACCGATACCTCTTTATGCGCCACGTCTCCTACTAAACCTCAGCCACCTCCTGCCTCCTCAAAATCTATGAAGCAACATGTTGTTGAGAATGGGAAGAAACGCAAGAGGGATATCCCTACCGACACCACTAGCAAACAGTTTCCCACCCAGCCTACCTTATCCACAAAATCTCCTCTTCCACCGCCTCCCAAACAAGTCAAACCTGCTTCACCACCTAAACAAGCCATACCACCTCCGTTACCTACATTAGAATCCTCTAGCCTACACATCATCCCCACCACTCAACTTGTTCTATACCCTAATCCACTATCTGTTAGCATGCCTGTAAGATCCCCTGTCACTACCGATCCTTTGTTGAGAAGAATTGTTGCATTGGAAGAGGCTAACAGAAAGAGAATTGATAGAGATGCAAAGTTGGTTGAATTCATCAAGACTCTTAAACAAAGAGTTGCAGAACTTGAGGCTGATGCAAAAACACAACGACAAAAGGTTGCAGAACTTGAAGCTGAAGTGAAAATTTTACAACAGCAAACAGCTGATCAGCAAATGAAAGCCATAAGTCTTGATAAGAAATCCATTAAGCAACATTCAGTTATTGAGACTCAACAAATGACTATCAGCAATCAACAGTTGACCATTGACATTCAGAAGACTGTTATTCATGATTTGAAGACAAATATTGAAAAACTTGAAAAAGCTAAAGAAATTCAATACAAACTGATCGAAGATCTGAAAGAAAATCTCAAGACTATGAATGAATTCTACGGTAAAATAACTGATGATCAAGATAAGGAGTTGAAATCCTTAAAAACAAAGCTACGTGTTATTTTCAAAGGTTTGGAAAGGGATGTTGAGGATGATATGCCATCAAAGAAGGTTAGTAGTTTTGGTGGGGATAAAGGTGCAGGTCATAGTCGTAAAGATAATCCTGACATTGGTACTGTTGGTAAAGAAGTTGAGAAAGAAAAAGGTGTTACTGAAGAGGAGAAGGTTGTTGAAGAAGAGGAAGAGGATGAGGAAACTGATGACGACAGTAATGATGGAGATGATAATACTGGTGGAGGCGTAGGGAACCAAGGTGGCAATACTGAATCTGAAAATCCAAATGGCAATGGTAATCATTACTTTAGCATTGAAGATCGGATGACTCAGGAGCAACTTCGTGAAGATGAGCTGAAACAAAAGTATATTGATGATCAATTTAAGGACCTTTTTGATGATTGATCCGATACAAGTTGTGAGATCCACTCGAGAACCTACATCTGGTTTGCATCTAAGTTTAACCGTCACAGCTGCAAGACCGGGATGTTAAGAAGCTGTTTTGTAAAAGGATGTACAAAAAAAGAGGGGCTTTTAGTCTTTTAGTTTGAACGTTGGTTGTCATGGAGATGTTGTATGATTAAGTATAAAATCCGTATATATTAAGCATGATACGCCCTTTTCTAGTAGTGAGGTGAGGGAGGGGAGTAAAGTGTTGTTTAATGTTGCTTATGTTGCTAGGTCTGGAACTTTAATTATGTAGATACTATTTGCTAGGCCTGCAAACAAACCGAACCAGTCTCCCTCCTTTTTGATTCAATTTTCAGCTCACTGGCCGGAAGCAAATAGTGAGCGGAACTTCTTGATTCGAGGTATCGGTTTTCATTTCAGCTTAGTATAACACTTCGATTTGTATAATTTTGTTTAGGTTGTTAATTGTTACATCGGATCTAGAATTAAGAGCTAAATATGTTTAGTTATATAATTACTCGTCAAGTTCAAAGCTTTTCTTCAAATTACTTTACCTGAGGTTTAGGATTATAATCTGGAGTACAATTGTCAAATCTAGGGTTTAAGTTTCACTTTTCAATCATATTTATAGGCGGTAATTGTTGACCCGACTCGAACCTGACACGAAAAAAGACAGGTTTTGGGTTGACTAACACGACCCGTTTTAAAAAGTGGATCGGGCTCGGGTTGACTAACACAACCCGTTTAATAAACGGGTCGGGTTCAGGTTGACACGTATAAAAACGGGTTGACTCGTTAACCCGTTTAACTATTTAAAAAACTTTTATAATTATATTTTTATTTGTGTTTTTCCCATTTTCCATTTTTCTTAAGATACACTTGTTATTTCCAATTCATTTTCAAGATGTTTAATAATTTTAAAAAAAATATTAATCACTCAATTACTCTACCGACTCTAAATTATATCAATTTATTTATTTATTTTTTTAAAGACTGGTTAAACGGGTCGAGTTCGGGTCAACCCGTATTCATGTGTGTGCGGGTTAGGGTTGAAGTTTTTGACACGAATAATAATATGGGTCGGGTTCGGGTTGCACATTTCAACTTGTCAACCCGCAACCTGTTAACCCAACACGATTGACGCCCCTAGTCATATTTAGCCTAGAAATCAGAGTTCACTTTTTTAGCCTCGTCATTATAAACCAATATCAAGAACAATTAGCCGGCACTTTTTGCACTGAAGCCCATGAAAAGTACAGTGTGCCTCACTTTCTGATCACTGAGAGAGTGACACATATGCACCCGTAGACTAATTTAACCTACCAGTCCACTTCATTAGCCCACACCAAAGTTTTCAATAGCGAATAGTGGTCAATAGCGACAACCCTACCTATACACTATGTATCCACAGCGATGAAATAGTGGGCGCCATTTGATGTTTACTCGATAAGGTATTAGAAAAAAAAATTATAAAAGGGGGTTTCATTCACAAAATTGAGTTTTTACGGTGGAGCAGGCTGAGTTTGGTGCTGTTTAATTGATTTTAATCCCTAAAAATTCGGTTTTGATATTTCCAAAAAAAAATTAATTATCGCTATATCACATTATTGAGGCGCTATACATCAGATTGCGGGAATGCACCACTTCGCTATGAAGCACGCTATAGCGAGCGCTGTTCTTGCTATTAACAACTATGGCCCACGCTGCCATGTAGGTCAGTAGGCAAAATTAGCCTACTAAATAACACGCTGCTTAACCTACGGTTTTGGAAAAGCGTGGGCTAAATATCTAAATTAGCCTACGCATTTTTTCAATAAATGGTCTAATTTGTTCAATCAGAGTTGAAAAACTCAGGACTCAGCACATAAATTTGAACTGTTTATAATCCATTTTAGTTACTCTTTGTTTTAGTTTATCTATTTTGACTTAATGGAGGCAATGCAAGTGAGTGATTCTCCTAGAAAACCTAGAATTCTGCTTGCTGCAAGCGGAAGTGTGGCTGCCATAAAATTTGGGAACCTGTGCAAGTGTTTTACAGATTGGCCGGATGTCAAAGCGGTTGCAACACAGGCGGCTCTACATTTTATTGATAGAGCAACATTACCAAATGATGTGATTCTTTATACTGATGAACATGAATGTCAACTTGGTCAAACATTGGAGATACTGTTCTTCACATCGAGCTTCGCCAATAGGCTGATATTATGGTTATTGCACCGTTGTCAGCAAATACACTCGGCAAGGTAATATATTGTTGGAGTTGCAACTTTTACCCTTTTTTCTAAAGGTAGCATGTTCGTGTTCGTTCATTTAAGGTTAAGTGAACGGACAATCGAACACAGACATTTAAACGAACGGGATTTTCTTGTGCGTGTTCGTGCTTGTTTATGTTTGGTCGTTAACAGTATAAACAAATGGTCCATGAGCGTAAACAAGCATGCCTGAACATAGATGAACGATTATAACTAAGCTAAAGCTATTTAAAGTAATACATTATGGAACATAAACGAACGAACTTAAGCAAACGTAAACTAACGAACATAAACGACTTAAATGAACGAACGTAAGTGAACGCTCACGGACATAAATGAAATGAACGAGACATGTATTCCTGCTCATTCATTGAAGTAGATAAACATTTTTTTTTGTTCATGTTTGTTCGTTTACTGAAAGTAACGAACTTTTTGCTGAAAGGTTTACGAACTGTTCACTGAACGTTTGGTTCGTACACAGGCCTAGGCAGGTTGGGTAACAGGTTGTTTTTGTTACGGGTTGGATTGAACAGTAAATTCGTTTATGTTAGTTCATTTACGTTTGTTTAAGTTCGTTCGTTTACGTTCGTTAATATATTCAACATATTCATTTAATTTGGCTCATTACAACTAAGTCTAGTTTTAATAACTTTTAGGCCCAAAACAATGTTCTTCACATTACTTTTAACTGGTTTTAGCACATATATGTTTGTTCCGTTGAAGTTAATCGAACAAACATGAATATGCTCCGTTTAGGCTCATTCACTTCGTTTACAAGCCTAATTAAAATGGGTCGACTTGGGCTGACCTGTAAGCACGTTTATATATTTTATTGATATTAATTATTAAAAGTTTTTATGCATTTAAACACATTTTCGGGTTTTTACTCATTTGGCCCCATTTAACAACATGATCTAAATAAGCCCGTTTGAAATGGTGAACCAGATTGCAGGTGGACTATGTGACAACTTGTTGACAAGTATAATTCGAGCATGGGATTATGAAAAACCGATATTTGTGGCCCCTGCTATGAACACGTATATGTGGACCAATCCTCTTACTGAAAGGCATCTTATGACCGTTGATGAACTTGGAATTACTCTTATACCCCCAGTGGCGAAAAGGCTTGCTTATGGGACTGGTGCAATGGCTGAGCCTTCACTTATTCACTCTACTGTAAGGTATTTCATGGAGCCTTCACTTGTGAAGTAGTGAATTATGTGAGTTGGAAGTTGATATGGAACAAATAAATTGTGAATTTTCTTTCCTTATTAATATTACCTAAGATAAAAACTAAAATGAATTATTTTATATGTTAAATTAAAGTTTCTCCACATAGCAAATGAGAAACAAATTATTATAATACTGTGTGCAATAAAGTTTCATCCATTTCAGGAAGATGATATGTGCTTGTTTCTTGGAGTACTTGAAACGGAAAACAATAAAATTGGTGTACAATGTGATCTAGAATTCCATAAACATTAAACACATATACAATTGATAAATTTGAAATTTTAGATTGTGTCCATCTATATTTTTTATAAGATGAAATGTCTAGCTTGAGTCCAACTAGATCTGATAAATTTGAACTTTATTGTAAAATTATCATCAATCAAGGGTTGATAATAACTTGTGCGGATTCATTGTTGAGGCGGAGGACGTAGGCACCCCTCAAATATTTTAAGCTCGAAGATCAAGTGCCCATCCATAATCTTTTTAATGCCTCGAACCCAACTTTTTGAGCCCAAGTTTATTTTTGTTTTGGAAAATAACAATTAAGTTATTCAATGAAGTGTTGAAAAAGAAGCACTTGCAAGTGTTATGAATGAAACTGTTTGGGTGTTGCAAGAAACCAAAAAACCAATTTGAAACCGAAAAATCCTAAACATCCAAATCGGAAGGAACGACACTGAAACAAAAACCGACGGTTTGGTTTTATGTTTTTGTAAAAACTGAACTTACAAATATACGTAGTTTATTATGTAATTTTTTTGACCACCCCATTTTGGTTTGACCCAACTCATTTTGGTTTGACGCGTTTTTAGTTAGACTTGGCCCGTTCTTGGTTGAATTTTTGGCACCCACCGACAAAAACTGCCACCAAATAATAATGACTCGTGACTTGGTTTATATACTATGCAAGCTTGCTACCCAAGTTAGAAAACTAGACTCAAAATCTTTACTCTTTAAACAAGGAATTCAAATACAAGTAAATTAATATTTATTGACCCAATTCAAATTTCAAGCTATCCTCATCTTCATACTTCCTGTTGCCTTTGTCATAATATACACCTGTTGGTCCACTTACATCACATTGCCAGATAAAATGGTGCCTAGTTTCAATATGCTTGCTTCTACTATGGAACACTAGATTCTTCATGATTGTTATAACTGACCTTACCTTTCGTGCTTCCATCCTGATCCGGTAATCTCACAAAGTCACCCATGCTACCAGATATTTGTTGTGTTGTTGTTGGGGCTGCCTTGCACTAAAATTCACAAGATATGCAACTTCTTTCAACCCTCCACAAATTATATTGATTTTATGTGAAGGTGATAAAGTTCCCAACCATCACTTGCGGCTACATAGATAAGCTAGAGAATTATTTCCAAACAAGCTGCGGGTGCAAAAACTTCATCAAACTGACCCCATATATTTGCTAAAAACTTAATTTGTGTAGGTGTATGTGTATGTATGAGAAGTGTACGTATGAGATGTGTATGTATATGCATATGTATATGTATGTATGTAAGACGATTATGTTTATTTGTTCTAATATGGCAGGTGGTTGTGTGGACTAACCCTTAAACTTCGTCTGTGGGCCATGGCCTTTGATGTCTTTATAAACTTCGAATCCACAACACTGTTGACGTTTTTCCGGGCTTTAAAACGGTAAGTGTTTTAACTTTGCCTAATATATGGTCTTGTTTGATTACACTAACAGCTTAATCTTTTGTTGTAGCCAAATTTGTGAGTGTAAGCTGAACCTTAGAAAGTTCAGCATCATTGCTTTGATGAGATAGCACGCGCTTCACAAATTTGGAAAACAAAGACCGTGTATGAGGGACACGAACACATTTCAAATAGCGCGTGTTCTTTGCCTTGAGCTTGCTCGTGAGGTTGAGCAAGAGCTCTAATCCGCTGGTGGAGTTTGTATGCTATCCTGTATCATCAAGGTGCAACTTTACTATAGCAAACATGTCGGTTTGACCCATAAAATGTTTTCTCCAATATTTTTATTTTTACACATTTATTAGCATGTCGAATATGAGTTGGTGGGACTTATGGGATAAAGGAAAGGTTTGCCCTTATTCCTTACTCTTACCAAAATATTTCTTGAATCGGCTCATAAGCGTACGTTATTTGCAGATTATATTGAGATTAATGATGCAACAAGAGCAATGGGGAAAGAATTTGGAACTTCTAATGATATGTGGACCAGTCTTGAATATATACTGAACAAGATAAGATGATGATACAATGGGCTTTGGATGAAGAAGAAGAAGAAGAAGAAGAAACCTCAACTGGTAACCAAGATTGGGTGGTTAAATTGGGGATTGATATTTTCTATGCTGCATTTAGAAAATATTCTCTAATGACCAGATGACAACTAAGAAATCTGACTGGCAGAAAAAGATTACCATGGCGGATTATTGCAGATAGATGGTGTGGGAAAATATGGATGTCTATTCAAGTTTGTCCTTTGTTAGAAAATAAATGTAATGCTAGAAATGTTGTTCATAATTTTTCAAAGTCGAATCGACTCGTTTATGAAATAATTTATACATAAAACTGTTTTGTATATATCTTATTGTTGTATTTGTATATATAAAATATTATTTCTTAATTAGTTAAACTATAAATTTATATATAATAATAGTTATTAATATGTTTGTCATATAAAATAAATATATTATATATATAACATATTTATTAATCAGGATCACAAACCTAGTCAAACTCAACATGTAACGCTTGAACTTTGTATAAATATCAAATGATCTCCTGTTTACGTTCAAGTTCGTTTAAACTTAGCTCATTTCAAACTTAACTGAACCTTTCTTGAATAATTCACGAGTTACTCAACTCATCTACAATCTTATTATATTTTAACAATGATTCGTGTACACACATAATCATAGATAGGGATGAGCATATGGTACTGGGTACCAGTACAGAACTGGTACTTAAACAAGCATTTCGGCACCGGCACCGGTAAATTATTCAAATTAATTTAACTCTTCAAATTCTTTAAATTAGAGTTTTTCTCTCTCGAATATCCAACCGCCCAGTTAATTCTTTACCGCGCTTTATTTTGTTTGCTTAGGAAAATTTAGGATCGAAGCCGTCCAATGCCAGTTTGATACGATATTGTGATTTTCATTAAACTTTGTAACAAATTACCCAAAGTAACTAAATTTACAGGGAATCCTTTAATTCGAGACCTACATTGAACAGTGATGGGTTCAAACCATTATTTACAGGCGATGGCAATGGGTCGGGCTTGTGTCGGGTTTAGGTATTCCCAAACCCACACCCGGTTATAAAAGTCCATCCCAAACCTGTCCTAAAACTGTCATGTTTTAATCGGGTAATTACCCGTCGGGTTTCGGGTTTTCCCATTGAGTTTCGGGTTTCCTATCGGGTTTTGACAAAATACTCGTCAGGTATACTCGGCTCAAAACCTGTCGGGTTTCTACCGGGGTTTTGACAAAATATAATTAATCGATTACAAAGATGGTTACCATAAAGGTAAAATATCTCAAATAATTGACATAAACAAGTTTCGACAAATAATATATTTGGAATATAGTATATGTATAATATAATAAGCTATATCAAGTACATCGGGTATATAATCGGGTAAATGGGTCTATGTTATCGGGTAATCGGGTTGGGTAATCGGGTATATTAGAAATCCCAAACCCGCGAAAGATTTCAAAACTATTCCCAAACCCTAACGGGTCGGGTATTACCCGTCCCATTTATGTCAGATTTCTGGTTTTCCTATCAGGTTCGGGTTTCATTGCCATCCTTAACTACAGCTTGCCATTTCGTTCTCTAAGTGGTGAAAGATCCATATTAGATGGGCCGCTAATCATAAACGAAATTGTCGTGTGGTGGAAAAAGAAGAAAAACAGGACATGTTATTGAAAGTTGACTTTGGAAAGTCTTATGATTAGGACTGTTCAAAGGATAAGACCCTACCCTTTTACCTAATATCCTACCCGGGCCCTTTACCCTTTTAGAAAGAAATATGGACCTGAGAGCCTGCCCTCTAAACAATAAAAGGGTCGGGTATAAATAAAGGTTTCAAGGGTCCAACCCTTTACCCTTTAAAGCAGTAATCACAGCTCATTTTCGGCATTTACTAATTGCATATCTCATATTGACTTTAATATATGAATCCTAGAACAATTATATTTTTATTTAATAACACAGTAAACTCTAACTTTGAAAGTTTATCAACCATTTGAACCGATGCAAATAATATTCGCATTCACAAATTAATATAGGGGAGTATAGAATGAAAACTCATTTGAGTTGTGAAAACCCTATGTAACATCTTTTTTGTTTTTTTGCACACGTAATATATGTTGTAACATTTAATACGAAACATCAAAAAATCAAAAAAAAAATTGTTTTGCTATTTTTTAACATTTTTTTGCTAATTTTTATATATGTTTTCAGGAGAGAGAGAAAAAATTATTTTTATATTTACATTTTTTATTCACTATAATTGTGAACCACAAGATTTAAACCTTAATTAAAAACATGTGGTTGAGAATGGGTTTCTAGAGTTTTCACAACTCAAATGGGTTTTTATTTTAACCTAACCCTATATATATATATGGTAAGGTTAAAATGAAAACCCACTTGAGTTGTGAAAACCCGCGAAAACCCTATGTAACATCGTTTTTTTTTTGTTACATGTAATATATATTGTAACATTTAATACAAAACATCGAAACATCGGAAAAAAAATGTTTTGCTATTTTTTAACATTTTTTTTACTAATTTTTATATATGTTTTCAAGAGAGAGAAAAAGTTATATTTATATTTACATTTTTTATTCACTTTAATTGTGAACCACAAGATTTAAACATTAATTAAGAACATGTGGTTGAGAATGAGTTTCTAGAGTTTTCACAACTCAAGTGGGTTTTCATTTTATACTTAGCCCATATATATATGTGTGTGTTTCCAATCAGTAGTATGGCCTTTTATTTTTATTTTTCTTAATAGTTGAGAAATTTATGATGAATCATATATAAAATACAAACCTCTTCTACATTTCAGATTAATCGCGAATCTGATGTATATCTATCTAGAAACTAGTAAACGGGTCAAGAGTTTGAAAAAGGGTCGGACCCTTGAAACCCTTTTACCCTTTAAGATGAAATTTAAATAACCTTTACCCGACCCATATTATATATTCGGGTCTAATTAAGGGTTTTACGAGTCGAGTAAAAGGGTTTCAAGGGTATGACCCTTATCTTGCTCACCCCTATTTATGATCACTTAAGTTGGAAATTTTAGTGTGTTTGAGAGCATTCTCTGCTCGTTCCCTACCCTATATCCATATATATCATATAATTACACTAAAAACACTGTATTTTCTCTCTCCTGTTTAATTAAATAATATATTTTATACATTTATCATCATATTTTCTCTCTCTTTCACTCATAACTACTTTATGAAAATATTAAAAAATTATACAGTATCTACAATGAAACCCCAAATTTAATTTTCTCATATAAATTTTCTCTCTTTTAAAAATTCCCTCACATATTTGTAGGGAACTGACAAAATAGGATATCCAATGTTGTGGAGAAAATGGATTAATTTTAAGGGTAAAGGGTGGTCTCCTCGGCTCAGTCGTCCATTTTGGTAAACGGGTCACCTACGTTTGAGTTTAAATATTCCAAAGGCATCAGACAAGGGGATCTGATCTTTCCATAACTTGTTATTATGGCAATGGAAGCTTTATATCGATGTTGTTTAAAAACGGGTGTAATAATGGAGTTTTTCAAGGCTTCCAAAGACCTAAGGAAGGTCCACTCTTATCTCATCTTTTGTTCACTAATGATGTGCTTATTGTGGGAGAGTGGTCGGTTGATAATGTTAAAGCGATAGGCAGATTGTTGAGGGTTTTTAAACTTCTTTCAGGACTTCATATAAATTTGAGTAAATCCATTTTGTTTGGGTGAAAGTTAATTATCAAGAGGTTAAGGATATGACCGGATATCATTCATTGCAAGGCCGGGGAATTACCGTTTGTGTATCTCGAAAAAAAAGTGGGAGCAAATACGAACAAAATTAATAATTGGCAGCAGGTTGTGGAAGTGTTTGACAAAAGACTTGCATTGTGGAAAGCTCATACGCTCTCAATGGGTGGTCGTTTAACGTTGATCAAGCCGGTGTTAGAATGTCTCCCAAGTTACAATTTCTCTTTATACCAAGCCCCGGTCAAGGTGATAGAAACTTTAGAAGCTAAACGAAGCAGGTTTCTTTGGGGAGGAATTGAGATAAATCAAAAACATGTCGGGTTGCTTGGATTAGAGTTACTTTGGCTAAAGAAGATGGGGGGTTGGGCTTGTGTTCTTCAAAAGACTCAAACCTAGCCCTTTTATCTAAATGGTGGTGGCGTTTTAAGGTGGAAGAGGGTAGTTTGTGGAGAAAAGTTATAACGGATTATGGCCAGTTATGCCTTATAATAAACGCTTGAAGGGCACTTGGGAAAAAATTGTCAAGAGAGCAGGTGGGAAACGGGTGTGTTATTCGTTTTTGGTTGGACGAGTGGTTGATAAGAGACAGTTTGAAAAACCGGTTCTTCGTTAGAATCAAGCAAGTCGTGTGGAATGGAAGACCGACGTGATGTTAATGGAGGGATTTACACAATGAATTGGAAGTGGAAAAGGCAACCTGATTGTCATAGAGCTGTAACCGAGTTGATGGGATTGCTTGAACTATTGTATTATTTCAAATTTAAAGATGGTGTAGACAATTGGGTATGGGAGATTGTTCTCTATTGCGTCTGTGAATAAAAGGATATATGAAACCGATCCTGTTTGCTGAGAAGTGTTCTAGAATGGAACAATTGGGTACCGTTAAAGGCAAATGTGGTCGTGTGACGAGCCATTCAAAATAAGCTTCCCACCTGTGATAATTTGATACAAAGAAAATTCTTTTAAGCCCGGAGATATGTAGTAATTGCTTGGCGACAGGAGCGTCGGGGAATTATTTGTGTTTGTCATGTTACGTTGCAACTCTGGTGTGGGGACAGAATAAGAAGTTGGTGTAATTTGCAGTTGTTCGATGGTAATGAGATACACGATATTTTGGAGGCGATTAAACAGGTCCCGGAGGTAGGTCACAAAAGAAAATCAGTGCATTCCATTGTTATGATGACCTTTGGTGTTTATGGAAAGCCCGAAACGATGTTATTTTAGAAAATTAAACACTCAAGATTGATAAAGCGGTTTGATAGATAAATGTGTGGAGCTTCTTATGGATTAAAAGTAAGGCTACTAGTTTGAATAAAGAATGGAATAGGTGGAAATGGTTGACTATCTAATTAAACTTTGTTGTGTGTTGTGTTGCCACCCCTTTTCTATCTTCTTGCTAGGAAGGGTTCGGGCTTGGTTTGAATAGAAAGTTGTTCAAAAATAAAGGTATATTGGGTTTATTAATCCTAACTATCGTCTTTTGGTCACTACCGGTCCCAACTAACGAATTGGCTGCTAACGGTCCTAACTTTTAACGTATTTGTTCTTAACGGTCTGTGACTAACAGAATCCTGACGTCGTTAGTTTCAGGTTTCCGGAAAAACGTTTTTGGCATGAAAACTAAAATTTTTTTCCCGAAAACTCAACATTTTCATCCCGAACATCTTGGTAACTTTGTATCGGACCTTTAGGAACCTTTTTCTAGTAAAAGTCCCAATTATTAAGGTAGCCGAAAACCCTAGAACCATCGTCGGAATCGGTTGATGGTGCTCAAGTGGTGGTAGTTGGTTGGCGGTGAGTCAATTGGTGGTTGTTGCGGCGTTCAGGTGTTGTTTTCCTGCAAAAAAATTGACTTTTCCGGCCCAAAAACGTTTTTCCGGCGACCTGAAACTAACATCGTTAGGATTCTGTTAGTCGCGGACCATTGGTAACAAATACGTTAAAAGTTGGGACCGTTAGTAGCCAATTCATTAGTTGGAGCCGGCAGCGATCAAAAGGCAATAGTTGGGATTAATATACCAAAAGTAAATAAATAAAGTTTGCAATCCAAGGGTAAGGGTAGATGTTGTGATTTGGTGAAACTAAAAGCCCCAAAAAGAAAGGAAAAAGTCAAAGATTGTTTTCATTTTAATTCACTTTCTTCCTTCGTATTGATTCAATTTTCAGCTCACCGGCGACGGCGAATATTGGCGGCCGGAAACAAATAGTGAACAGAACTTATTCATTCCAGGTATCGGTTTTCATTTTGTCAAATCTAGGGTTTAAGCTTCAATTTTCGGTCGTATTTAGCCTACCAAATAGCATGCCACTAACCGTAGGCTAAATAATATAGATTTCAGAAACCTAACTTAAATATTCTTATTATTTCTTGTCAGATTTGTTCAATTAGACATAAATTTGAACTGTTTATAATCCAATTTACTTATTCTTTGTTTTAGTTTATCAATCTGTTTTGACTTAATGGAAGCAATGCAAGTGGGTGATGCTCCCAGGAAACCTAGAATTCTGCTTGCTGCAAGCGGAAGTGTGGCTGCCATAAAATTTGGGAACCTCTGCAAGTGTTTTACAGATTGGGCGGAAGTCAAAGCGGTTGCAACACAAGCGGCTCTACATTTTATTGATAGACCCACTTTACCAAAAGATGTGGTTCTTTATACAGATGAACATGAATGGTCGACTTGGTCAAAGATTGGAGATACTGTGCTTCACATTGAGCTTCGTCAGTGGGCCGATATTATGGTTATTGCACCGTTGTCAGCAAATACACTCGGCAAGGTAATATGTAGTTGCAAGTTTTACCCTTTTTTTCTGAAGGTTCCATGTTAGTCGAACAGACGATCGAACACAAACAAGTAAACTAACGGGGTTTTCTTGTACTCGTTAAGAAAATGAACATGTGTGTTTGTATATGTTTGGTCGTTTATTACAGACAAACGATCCACAAACGTAAACAAACGAGCATAAGTAAACATAGATCGTTACTGAGCTAAAATCATTTAAAAGTAATGTTAATAACAATGTGTTAGGCTTAAAAGGTTATTAAAACTAGACTAAGTTATAATGGGCCAATGTTTAGAAAAGGATATATTAACAAACGCATGAAAACAAACATAAACTAACGAACATTTAGTGAACAGTTTGGCGGGAAGTTCATTTATTTAATAAACGGAAGAATGGAAACAAACGTAAAAGAACGTTCAGTGAATAGTTTGGCGGGAACTTCGTTCATGTTCATTTGTTTAATAAAGGAACGGACATGACACAAGCCTCATTCGTTCATATATGTTTGTTTAGTTTACATTTGTTTAAGTTCATTTATTTATGTCCTTTAACTTATTCATTATAAATTTTTTGGCCCGTTACACTTAGTCTAGTTTTAATAACTTTTTAGGCCCAAAACATTGCTTTTAACGTTATGTTCATTCATCTATGTTCGTCAGGTTACGTTCATTTTTATATTTTAACAACCAAACACGAACATGTTCATTTTTTTAACGTAGAACACGAACTAGAAATCTTGTTTGTTCGTGTTGGGTCGTTTTTCGGTTAAAGTTTAACAAACATGCTCTGTTCATGTTCGTTTGGTTCGTTGACAAGCCTAGTCAAAATGGGTCGACTTAGGCTTACCTATAAACACATTTATATTCTTTATATATGTTATTAGTTTGTAGAAGTTTTATACTTTTATGCATTTGAATACATTTTCGGATTTTAGCTCGTTTGTGCCCATTTAACAACATGATCTGAATCAACCCATTTGAAATGGTGAACCAGATTGCAGGTGGACTATGTGACAACTTGTTGACAAGTATAATTCGAGCATGGGATTATGAAAAACCGATATTTGTGGCCCCCGCTATGAACACGTATATGTGGACCAATCCTTTTACCGAAAGGCATCTTATGACCGTTGATGAACTTGGAATTACTCTTATACCCCCAGTGGCGAAAAGGCTTGCTTGTGGGGACTATGGGACTGGTGCAATGGCTGAGCCTTCACTTATTCACTCTACTGTAAGACTCTTCATGGAGTCCCGACAAAATGCAAGTGGCAGTGGAATACAATGAGTTTGGTGTCGGTTTCTGTATGTTGAAATGAGTTTAATGGCTTTATTCTAATCCTTGTTTAAGGATCTAGGTTATGTTCTTTAAAGATTTGAAAATATGGATGTTCAAACTTCAAAGTATTTGTAGAGTAAGCCTCAAAACATGTGATTGATAATGGATAGTTTTAAAATTATCAGTTTGGTTTGAATCAAAATAGACTCGGGCTGAAACATATTTGTTAAAAAAAAGTTATCAAAATGGTTCACCTAACCTGCTATATTCCTTTTTATTGCTTACCGGTGACGACGACAAACAAAAGTCACAGCTGTGTAGGTGACAACAGCGGTGACTCGTAGGTAAAACAAAGCAAGGCGTCTATGATCTAGATTGAGATTTATGCATAATTGCCTTAATCAAACCTTTATGATTAGGGCTGGAACCGAAGAAAGTCTTGTCCATGGCTTCATGTTTGTTTGTTTGTTTGTTTAGCTTTTATCAGACAAACGGATCGTTCACAAACACATAATCGAACGAAATTTCTTGTTCATGTTCGTTTATTGAGTAAATGAGTGTGTTCGTGTCTGTTTGTTAATTTTTTAAAGAAGCATAAACAAATATAAACATGTGTTATATTGAAAAATAAAAATAAGCATCCAATTGCAAATAAATCTGCTGTAATTGAACAGATCTTCCCACGGCCAACACCATGGTTACATGCATTTCACACTCAGGAGAACTCTTCTCTTATTTCAGTATATGTATTTATAAGTGATAAGTTGAGTACTAGTAGTTTTGTTTTTAAATTTTTTTAACTTACAACCATACATCAGTTTGGAATATATACAGATCACATAATACATATATATTCATTTTTTTATTAAACATTTTTATCATTAATACTGAAAGCGGATCTAATTATATTGGCATAACTTTTTTTTATTAAAAACCTTAAGCTAACAAACATACCACTGAACGTTCGCCAACACAATTGAGCAAACAAACAAGGCATGTCTTCGTGTTTGTGCATCTAATTAACTGAACAGAATTTCTTTCTTTGTGATGGAGTTGGCAACTTGCATAGGTTTAAAATTCCAGGAAATTTAGTTTATAACAGCTTATGTTGTACAAAAAAATTATACATTAAATTGTAAACATAAATTATTTATATCAAAATTTTGAGTGCGTGATGCTAGAAACCTGTGCTCTTTAAAAGCCGTTCAGCCTCTAACCCGTTCACCCCAACAAACCAAAGCGGCTCAAATGCTCACCTCTAATCATGAAGTACAAGAATAAAGGTGCTAGCAAGTAGCAACTATGGGAAATTGAGCCAAAGAGGAAAATTTAACCAATACAAAGAAAAAACACATTTATATGTTCTTACTACCAAAAAGACAAGCATACGTAAAAAAAACAAGCCAGAATACGGGGTTTTACGTACACGTACATATATTTGAATTCTTTATTCTAACCCTAGCCATTATGTGTTGTACCTCAGCTTAATTATCCTTGGGAATATCTTTCTTTGGTAGCTCCTTGGGTTTTGCCTTCTCTACTTCCCTGTAAATATAAAACAAGTTTGACCAAGCTCGGTTAAGATGAAACATTAAAACTATGGCATATGAACAAAGTAGGATAAAACAGCTTAATACTTTTCTGTTTTAGAACAAAAGTATGCATGATGCAATCTGAATTAAATGACACATAATACAAAAATAAAAAATTTAAATTTAAAAAATCAAGTAGAGGTATGGTTGGATTGTGATTAGAGTTGTGATCTCAATGTTTCATGGGTAGTTTAATCATCAGGTATTTTCCAAAATCCAATTGTTATCTGTACCTTCACTCTTCATGAATAGAGTTGTGATCTCAATGTCATTTACTAAATATAAAATATAATTAAATAAAAAGATTTCATCCAGTTATACTCAAATTACACGCAAGCATCTTGGAGTAATGTGAGACCATAGGTTTTTCAATGGGGCACTAGTATTATACCATTTTACCAATTTATATAATTTCTTATCCTTCATCAGTATGTTACACTGCCTAAAATCTAAATGAGTTTTTTATTTCTTTCAAATGACAAATAGAAACTGTTTTGCAAATAAACCATGTTGATGTTGTACGGTTGATACATAGAATCACCTAAAACCCAACACACTAGCATAGTTATCAAATGCGCTAGACGCACTCAAGGCGCATTGGCCTCGCCTAGGGCCTAGGCGCAAGGCGCAAAAAAAGCAAGGGCCTGAAGAAAAAAAAGGGCACTCGAATAAAAAATTGTTAAATATATTATGAATATGAAAAATAATACTATTCTTCAAATAAAATAAACAAGAGCTATTATATAGCATTTAATATCATCTAATTAGTGCCAAAAGTTCTAAAATAGTCAAGATTCAAATATAATTCCAGAACTTGAATAACAAAATGTATCAATATATTGCCTTTGACCTCTCCTAGATCTAAGTTTTAATAGCACTCCTTGCGTTTCTTTTGCTCGGCTTTTATCTTCTCATGTTCTTGGCATAGACAATGTTGAAGTGCTCGCCTAGGAACTAAAAGCGCGTTTATTGAGCCTCGCATGAAAAATGGGCCTAGGCGCAAGAAGCGACAGCTTTCATGCACACTAGTACCTTATAAAGTGCATTTTGGATGAATAATGTGAACTTTGTGTTAATCAGAAATCCTGCAACAATGCTGCTACTGCAATCACTCGTATATACAAATGGATGTAGATAAAACATCATGAGATGCAGTTCTACCAAAGTTGTTACATCAAGTACAATAGGCTTCAATTTATACCAACTATTTTAGGTTTCAGGAACTGTAGGGGTGTATTTACAAATTT
Source organism: Bidens hawaiensis (assembly GCF_021521415.1). Classification (NCBI taxonomy): domain Eukaryota; kingdom Viridiplantae; phylum Streptophyta; class Magnoliopsida; order Asterales; family Asteraceae; genus Bidens; species Bidens hawaiensis. Next base: position 50,292 of record NW_027499144.1, on the reverse strand, counting down.
TTGCCTACAGTACCGGTATCATTAAGTTTTTGGAAAATTCCGACCTCATCCCTACATCAATTCATTCAGATTTAACTTTTTATATATCACTCTGTCATCTAAACAACTAGCAGAATTTGGAACCCTGGCTTTCTACAAAGTGAATCCTAACCGCAAAACAGAAGAAGAATTGCTTAATTTCTATGGCAAACGGGAAGTGTTATACATGAATTGAAAACGTACTTAGCGGCGGATGCAGATTCTTCTTCGAGCCAGTGACGAATCTGACGGACGTTGCGTTTGAATATGGAAGCAGACTGTTTCACGTCGCTCCTCATCAGTAGTATCACCGCGCTTACTCCCGCCACCGTCAGTATCAAATTCGTTAACGCCATCGGAGTTTGACTGGTGCCAATGCGACGACGGCGTTACTTACAGGGCTTAAAAGAAAACCACAAATAACAATTCAGCCCTTCAACTATATGTGTTTTGCCACAATTGTTGTTGAATTAAATTCAAGGGGAAACTCTAAGTACTCGTTTGACAAAAAATAATAATAACTGCTGCTACTACTACTAAGGCCATCTCGTGTTGAGCTTAAGCTAGATAGGGCACGAGTTTAATTTGAAATCATTTTCGAATTTGATGTGGCTTGACTCCTTATTCTCTTAAGTTGTCAAATTTTATTAAGTGGGACATTCTGATGGTAAAGTGGTGTACTCCTCAACCAGGTGATAGGTGCCAACCTTGTGGAGTGTAGATGCGGTGAAGGAGTAAGGTATATGTAGAGTAGCGAGTGTGTTTTGCCTCTCAAAAAGTATAAGTTGTCAATTATGTATGTATGAGATTAAGGTCTGTATTTTTTAAATATTGAATTTTTTGAACATTATATTGCAAATACGGTTTTTATGATAGCTTTTCAAATATTGATTAATGTTTATTTGAGACAATGTGAGATTCGAGTTTTTAATTTGAATATGTATTAGGGCTACTAAGTGCAAACGAGTCAAAAATGTTATACTATAAGCGAGCTCCAACTTTATCAGGTTTGAAAATATATAACAATCAATATAATAAATATAAAGCTTGACTTGGATCCGTATTGGTCTTTTCTTTTTAAGCAATACGTATGTGTTCATATTACAGCGTATGCAATATGTTAAAACTTTATGCGTGCTTTTTGAAAAAGAACCTACAAAAAATCCGATTGTATTTATGTTGATTTATCATTTCCTATTTACATGCTATATCTATTTGATATCTGTATCTTGGTTCAAAAGACTTGCTTTGGTCTTCTAAGAATGTCCCCTCTACCGAGTTTACTACATGTTGTGGCATGAGACATTAATAAAAAAACATTTAACAACAGACAAAGACTGACCAACAAAATATCATTATACCAATAATTCAATAAGTGATGCCTGCCTGAAACCATGAACATAACTAGTGTTATGATCTCTTTCAGCTGATCCTATCTCCCACTAATTGTGGAGCCACGAACCTCCACGTGTTAAAGTTCATCGTATCCACATGTCAGCAATCATTCAAGTCGGACCACACCTAGGCCATCAACAAGCCTGGTAATAACTTAATACAACACTTAAGGTGGGTACACACACGTTACCTTCATCTCTATCCTGTTTTAAAATATGTAAGAAAGCTACGCAATTCTTTGCACAAATACATACCCATAAAACATCCTTAAAACATAAGCTCATAAATGCTTTAACATATTTTCGTATTTTTTATAGTTACTTTCGTATTTCTAAGTGATTTTTGGTCTAATGGGTTGTGACATTGGAAAAATGGCTTGAAAACTCACCTGAACTCTTAAAAAGTAATTTTTGTAATCATATCATACATATAGCTTCCATTCCTGCAGATCTATCTAATTTCCTGAATCATTCTAAAAAATAATTTCAAACAAAAAACTGGTCGAATACAAATACTAATATCTTATAAAACTGCATTTTATGTAAAAACTTATACAAGGTACTTCACCATATATGGCCCTTCAAGCTCGTAACCCAGCTTCCTATAATAATGCCTTGTCCCGACACCCGAAATAACAGCTATCTTCGTTGACCTGTGCTCCCTACTAGCAATCCGCTCAGCTTCCTCCATAAGCAGAGTCCCATACCCCTACCATATCCAACACCACAAGTAAATCAAAACAATAAACATTTCGGGTCAACCCAACCCACTTTGACGATACCCATTACCCAACCCATAAAGAGTACCTGATGTTGCAGTTTATCAGCATCACGACCGTGTACTGGAACAGCGGTTCCATAAACATGAAGTTCACGAACGATCGAGCATCTTCCAACAAGTTCTGGGCAAGTGACGTTTTTGCCACATTTTCGCAGACGCAATAATCCAACAAGAATATCCTATGTTCATTAAAAATAAGGTTTAAAAACAAATTCTTTGGAGGTAAAACTAAAAAAATAAAATTAATTCAATTTTACCTGTCTCGTGTCTTCATAGGATAGAAAAGTTTCCCATCCCTGATTTGCAGTATAATCCCGCCGTACAAGCTGGACCTCATCTGGCCTAATCTTGTGGTGAATATCCTAAATGTATTATAACAGAGACGGGTTATGTGTGGATTCAACCATTGTAGATAAGCCGAGCATTTCGACCCGTTACTTTTGAATGGGTCAAATTGGATAGTGTATTTTATATATCTCTAATAGGTCGGTAAATAAAACCAAAACAAAAATGGGTGATAGATCAAACAGGCAGAATATGGCCAAATTGTATTTTAATGTAAAATTTTCCTAAATCTTCGTTATTCAAAATAATAGATTACTACTTGATAATATGAATTAGTAATCATATTTGACACCAATTATATATGTAGGACTTAACATTATTATTAAAAGATTATAAACCATTTCAGCTTTTCAACTCGTACAGAAAAATACCCAGTTAGACACATTACCCAACCCTCCTAAATCATTTCATTCAAAAATTTCATTATTAATAAAGCATCATAATTTATTGATCATGTTTGAAAATTTAGATAAGCTAAACAAATATATTTCAAGCATAGAAAATCACCCATTTTAAATTAAAAAGATGTCAATAAATGGCAAATGTTAATAAATGGCTAGTTGAGCTCTTTAACTTTAATAATCACAATTGGCACCAACTATTTACATAAAATTTTGGCCAAAAAGGGATTTGAGCCTACCCAACCCATACTGCCCATACATAAAAGTACTACCATTGGCACAAAATGCAATATGGGTTGGGCTACCTCTAGTTCAGTTTGTTTGTAACAGATTATAAATTCATTTAAAAAATGGCAAAGTTTGATTATGTGTATAAAATAATTCAAAATTGCTTACTTGAATTCCAGCTTCACGTGTACGCACATCCCTGCATTTTAAACCTAAATCATCCATACGTGCCAAAGCAAGTTCACGAAGATTCCCTTTTTCAACGCCAGACGTAACTAAAGGCATGGGGATATCCCTCTGAACCCTGTAAACACGGGTCCATGGGGGCACCATGGCAAGAATCCTAGCCACAATGTCAACAAGCTGCTCTGGAGGATAATTTCTATACCTGATATACAAAAGACATAATTTGAGGCGAATGGCATACAAACCATTGGTGCTGATGTCACGTTCAGATTATAGAGGTGGACATAAATCAGACCTGGCAGACAAAACTAAAATAGCAGGTGGTACCATTGGACATGAATTTATGATTATCCGGTATAAAGTTTTTAAAGAAATTTATTTCGGGTTGGACATTATTTAAATAATCGTTTTATTGGTTTGGATTCATCCGGAACCGAACTGCTTTTTTCTTTGAAAAAAATTCAAACATGAAAGTGTTAAGACAAATCTTGTCATAAGTGTAATAGTTCAGAGACATTTTAGTCTTTTGGTTATTATGGATTGGTTAGTAAATTTAATTAATTGAGTTTGTTAAGAGTTTTATTTGGGTTTTATTTATTTGTCTATGTTTATGTTAATCTAACACTTACTGCTCGAATAGACGGTCTTATTGGGAGTGAATCATCTTCATCCTATAATAAATAAGGGCATTTGCACCACCTATTACAGGTCAGGTCCTAAAGCTATAGTGTAATTCCCTGCGACTAATGTATCTATTTGTTAAGATTAGAGTCCAATTAGAATAGAGTTGTTCATTATAGTTGTTAAACTATAAGCAGGGTCATCATGGAATGGGTTTGGGTCTGCTTTAAATTTTTGGGTTGCCATTAATAGATGATTTGAATGAGTTCATTCATATTGTGCATTTTGTCCTCTTAATAATCTCTATCAATGTATATATATACTCTTCAGACTACTCCCTCTGTACCAAGATTACTGTCCGCATTTCAATTCTATTGTGCCCCAAGTAATCATTATTTACCAACTTTTTTCCATTTTATCCTCTTAATTATCTATATCAATGAATCTTGATTGTTCTTAAATGCATTGAGGGTAAAATTGGCACTCTACTAGTTAAAATATGCACTAAGTATACAGATCTTAGAATTTAAATTGTGTTTTGTTTAATTGGAGTACAAAACTGCAAGTGTCTAGTCTATTTATGGACGGCTTTGAACCAATTCTAAACCAAAACCAGACTGATACCAAGTGTGTTTAGATCAGTCCGCTTCTCAGTTCCATGATTATTAACCTTACAGTTTCATCCCTATAACAGAGTGCTATGTCAAGTGAAGAAGATGATACCTGCCAGTTTTCCAGAGCTCATAAAGACCAGTTCCACGAATGACAAGTGTTGGATAAATTTTAAGCCCATCAGCTCTAAAGGCGGGATTTTCAAAGAACTCCTTGAAGCTTTCCATATCACGTTCCACACCAACATTTGGAAGATCAGGCATCATGTGAGCAACCACCTAAAACCATAATAAAACAATAGAAAAAAAATTGATTTAACAAAGACAAAATCAACCTAGTGATGTTTGATTGGAATTCATCAGCACAAATAAGAAACATAATCACCTTGAAACCAGCATCTTTTGCCAAAGAAAAGCAATCAGCAACAGCTGCTACCGTGTGCCCTCTATTAGTGTCACGAGCAACATCTTCATATGTACTCTGAACCCCAATTTCCAAGCGTGTACAACCATAAGAAAGCATTTGCCTCAAATGAGGCCCAAGACAGTAATCTGGCCTCCTAGAAAGAAAAGCAGTCAAGAATTAAATCATTCATTATCCCATACAATAACATAGGGTAGATGCTCGACGTTAATGTATCATTTTGGTTTGTTACCAAAATATGATACGAAATTTATAAGAATTAACTTACGTCTCAATAGTCATTCCTATACATTTTGTTGCACTGTGTTCAGAATAAGCAACTGCTTCTTCAACATTTGCAGATGTGTGCCCTGATAAAGCATCATGAAGATTCCTTATAAAGTAGTCCCGGTATTCAGCAGGCAATGACATAAACGTGCCACCCATTAAAATAAATTCAACCTGAAACAACCCGATGAAACTTCCCAATAAGTAAAAAAATATAGTCATATTACTTAATTGCATAATAGCATTGTGTCAAACCTTATCTACACTATGACCCAATCGCTTCAACTGATCAATCCTGCTCCTGGCTTGAACATACGGGTTATATCTAGCAAAGTAAACAGTAAATGCAAAAACTTTTTTAGTATATCGCAATATAACTTAATTATTATGAGGACTTGATAAGTATAGCATAAAAAATAAGAGCTCATAATAGTATATCTCTGGATCATAGACTATTAGATAAAATCACAGTAACACTTGTCATCATGAATATAACCATTCAGGATGTAACATGCATAGTATAATTTACCAAAATAAATGACGTGTTTTTCAATTCAGTTGGTTAGTACAAAATATCAGGCTAATCAGTTAATCATAAATGTGTGAAGAATTCTGGAATTTGTAAATTGATCAGTATTGTAAAAATCAGAAGTAGCCGGCGGCTAGTCTAGTCGGTGGACATTAGCCTGCCGTCGGTCAAATCGGTAATCAATGGGTCAACTTGGTCAAAAATCGGTCCAAATCAGTAAAAAAAAAAATCTTTTAAAAAAATATATTTTTTTATTTTTTGAAAGGCAATCATACCTTGGTTTTCTCATTGATTTGTTATATTTACGTTTAATTGTTTGTGTTTAAAGCATTTATGTGAACATTTATATGTAATTCCAAATTCAATCTGTGAGCCACATAAACCTAGATGTAATGCAGGGTGTCTTAGGTGTATTTTCTGCTAATAATAATATTACTAGAATTCAAACCAACCAGCAACTAGAAAAACTGACCTAGCACGAATCGCCCGCATACTGGTGGGCTCGTACCCCGTATAAGACTGCGTACTATACTCGAAATCCGAATCCGGTCCACCAGGACAATACACACATATATTCCCAGTCGTCGCAATATGCGGACACCGGTGCGGCTTCGACATAACCGCCACAACCGCAATACCGGAGGCCGTCCTAACCGGCTTGGCTCTGAGCTTGGGCAGCAGAGCCTCACGCTCGGTATCAGGCAAAGCGGCGATCATTTCAACGAGCTTGGGAGCACGTGCGAGGCCGTATTTGCGGCAGGCGGCGGATTTGATGGCGTTTAGGTCGACGGTTTGGCCAGAACGAGAGAGTTCGACCATGTTGTTGACGATCTCGGCGATGGCTCGGACTCGGGATTCTTCTTCGGTGAGGTTTTGGGATATGACGCCGCCGCGGCCAGGGCATGGGAGTTTTCGGGTTTCGGTGGCGACCATTGCTGACGCCATGGTGACGGAGGTGTGGCGGCTGAGAAGGAGTGGGTTGAGGGTTTTACGACTGGGAATGTAACAAGGAACTGCGGTTTGCGAATCACGTATAGACTCCTGAAACGGTGTCGTAAGTTTCGTTAACACTGTGTTAAGAGTTTCATTTATCGAAAAGGAAGAAAAACGAGGGATGGAAAAAAATTATTATGTTCCCGAGTTTCATTTAAGGAAGGAAAAAAAAACATAAAAAGAGTGTTTTTGAGTTTCATTAAAGGAAAGAAAAAAAGGGGAGGGGAGAAAAAATAAGGAGTAAAATAAGAAAAATTGTGTCATTCCAAATTAGAAAGATTATGAAGGAAAGAAAATTAAAAAGAAAGAGTTGACGTCAAAAGAAAAGATAAGAAGATAAAATTTTCTTTTTCTTTCCTTTCTTTTCATAAATAAACTCGGGTTAGGTTTGGGCTTTTGGTTTCAATTAGTAAAATCGTTCCATCATGTCTCTATCTTAATTTTTATAATTTCTATAAGAGAAAATTACTTTTTGCATCCCTGTGGTTTTAGGACGAAGGCATAGTGAGTCTCTGAAAAAATTTTTGAACTGGTTGAGTCCCCGTGGTTTCAGAAATGAACAATTTGAGTCCCTGTGGTTTGAGAAACGAACAATTTGAGTCCCTGTGGTTTCAGTAAAATGAAAGTTTTACCCTGAAAGTTAAGTAAGGGCAGGGGCTCAAATGGTTCGTTTCTAAAACCACGGGGACTCAACCAGTTTAAAAAAATTTTCAGGGACTCACTGTGTCTCCGCCTTAAAACCACAGGGACTCAAACAGTAATTTTTTCTTTCTATAATTTTTGTCTTAATTTTATAATAATTAATAGAGAAAATTACTTTTTGCGTCCCTGTGGTTTGAGTGCATAGACACAATGAGTCCTCGAAAATTTTTTTAAATTGGTTGAGTCCTTGTGGTTTCAGAAACGAACTATTTGAATCCCTGCCCTTACTTAACTTTCAGGGTAAAACTTTCATTTTACTGAAATCACAATGACTCAAATTGTTCGTTTCTGAAACCACAGGGACTCAAATTGTTCGTTTCTGAAACCATGGGGACTCAACCAGTTCAAAAAATTTTTGAGGACTCATTGTGTCTCTACACTAAAACCACAGAGACGCAAAAAGTAATTTTCTCTAATTAATATTAAAATCAGTGTATTTTATCTCATTTTTTTAATTAAATATTATCGTTACATTTTATCTCTTTTTTACTCACAATCACTTTCAATAAACATTAAAAACTTATATAGGGTTAAAATGTTTCTCCAAATTACTAATCAACAAAAAATTCTCTATCTCTGGCACTCGCAACTACTCTATATAAGGAAATCACTCACAATAATATGGATGACCTGCTGAGAATTATCTAAGAGCATATTCCCGATTGTTTCTCTATCTCTATAATTTCACTAAAATACACTACATTTTCTCTCTCGTATACAATTAAATAATATTTTTTCATATTTATTATTATATTTTCTTTTTCTCTTTGCTTCGCTCACAATCACTTTCAAATATATTAAAAAAATAATAAATGATGAATAGTGTTCTTCCAAATACTCATATTTTAAAAAAAAAAATCTCTCATCCACTCACAATAATTTACAACCATCTATAAAAATTTAGAGATTCATCTCACATAATTATAGAATAAAGGATATTAGCATTAACTTTTGTTGACTTCTCTTTTAAGTTTGTACACATCGACCAAGGTAACCTTTTACATTTTTTAAATAAGGTCATTTATGTTTTTTTTTTTTTGAAATGTAAACTTTTATAAACAACCAGCAAAAAAGCCAAAACAAGCCCCCTCCACAAGCCGGAGGACAGCCAAAACACCACTAACCAGCTATTACATGAGATTAAACTTACACCAATTTGTTCAATTTATAGGACCCCTTTTGGATCTATGATTGTACCAAATAAATCCTAACAATTTAATTTCGCCTATAATTGAATCTATCTTAACCTCTTTCCTTTCGAAAAATCTTTCATTCCTCGCTTTTCAAAGGCTCCAACACGCTATAACCACAATACCATAAAAAACTTTGTTTTTCTTATCCGGGAGCCCCACCGTCTTATGAAGCTCCAAGACGTCCCTAACTGAGAACCCAAAGATAGCCGGGACCTTACACCAATGACTTAAATGATCCCACACTACTGCCGCCACCAAATACCCTGTTGTAATATGATCGATTGTATCCAACCCTTCTTCGCACAAAGGGCATAACCTACTCACCCCTTGAATGTTCCTTTTGACCAACGTTTCCCAAGTTGGAACATGGTTTATCTCCGCCCTCCAACATGTATGTTACATTTATCCGGGATCCACTTACACCACTTCATAACATAGTTACAACCCGCATCTCTATTCTTTGCTATTAACTTTTTAACCGAGTTCACAAAAAAAATTCCAACCCTATCTCCAAGCCACTCCCACGAGTCCGAACCATCTACCCAACTAGCAGTGACCATGAGTTGAAAACACCGTTCCCATTCAATCTTTTCCTCATTCAAAGAGGGATTTCTAATCCACTCCCACGTCCAACTGAAGTTGTAATCTTGCCTCCAAAACCGATCACTAACACAACAATTCTTATTTTTTTCCAATTTAAACAAATTTGGAAGAGCTGACCTTAGGGTGCAGCTCCCAACACATATATCAGTCCAAAAACTCAAACCCTTACCATCCCCAAGTTTACCTTTAATAAAATCTTCCAATTTCCTTCCATCCACTTTTAAAGAGTTAACTACCTTTGCAATATTCTTCCAAGCTCCACTATAATTTTTATTAACGAGAATCAGATCCCAGCACACCTTTTTCCAATGAATCGCCTCTACCACTTTGTACCAAAGGCCCCCTCTTTCAGTTTTATGCCGCCAACTCCATTTAGCTATAAAAGAATTATTAATATCTCTAATTCTCGATATTCCGAGCCCCCTTTTATTTTTAGGAAGAGTGACCCTCTCCCACGCCACCCAATGTATTTTATTAGTACTGTTAGACCCGCTCCAAAGAAATCTTCTTATAATTCCTTCCAATTTTTCCACCACTTTGCTCGGAGCTTTGAACAATGAAAAATAATAAACCGGTAAACTTTCTAAAACCGATTTAATTAGAACCACCCGTCCACCAATAGACAATGTGTGCGCCTTCCATAAAGCCAATCTTTTCTCGAACACATCTATAATTGTCCTCCAGTTATGAAATATTTATGTAATTTGCTAAAATGAAAAAAAACAAATATAACTAATCCCTCGTGTGTGGCTATGTTCTGAGTCCCTTTTTACGAACTTAGGGGGTGTTTGGGATTGCTTATTTTCACCAACTTATAACTTATTAACTTTTTGAAAAGTAATAAGGTGTTTGGGATTGCTTATATTGTGAGAGGAAAAGTTCTATAAGTTACAGTTTTGTAACTTATTAACTTAATGAAAAGTTATAGGGAGGTAAAATAAGGAATCCCAAACACCCCCTTAAAACCCTAATGATGATAATGTGAGAATTCATAATCAATCAAAAGTCATATGTCGTGTGTATAGGAATTAAACAATGACGGTGAAGGGAAGTTTAGAATCGGATAAAAGATATGAAAGGGGCAGAGGGTTGAGATGGAGGTGATTCACAAACGTTAAAGAATTAGAAAGTGGTTTAAACTCGTCTCAATAAAAGAGGGGTGGGGAGTGGAGGATAGAGTTTGTTAACGATTACCATTCTTAGATACCAAAAAGGTTGAAATTCATATCAATCAAATCGAAGAAATTAAAAGGGGGAATTTCACCCCCATCGAGTTCTTGAACTAGTCGTCGACTTGACCAAAGGAGATTCATCGGTGTATGTAGAAAACTACATGGGGAGTGAATAGTTTTTTCCATTCATTTTAATTCAGTGAACTAATTACTTTGTTAAATGTAACATTCGTTATTTTTCAAACCCGAAAACCCGACCCATTTTAAAATTTTCGGCTTTGTTTATAAAGATATTTATTTGTATATATATCTCAAAGTTTCGTTTAATGTATTGTATATTCGTCGATTTTTGTGAATTCGTTAAATCGACCCGATTTATCGTTACGCGCTCATTATTAATCGTTAATATTATATTCACGATAATTTACCTTTAGCATCTGTTCGCTTTCTTTTCATTTTATTTAATAAACGTAACTACGGGATTCAAAAGTTTAAAACTGTAAAGATTTAAACGAATTGCAAACCATTCAAGTATAATTCAAACAATATCAAAGCTCAGGATTCGAATCATAAATTACCTTCAATTTTCTAATCTTAAAACATTCAAAGTACAAGGTTGGAATTGTAACTTTATTTTAATTTCTGTCTTAATAAAACTTGAAAGGTGAAGGGCCAAAACTGAAACTATAATCTATCTATACTAATAAATAAGTACTAGGTGATGCCACTTGTCATCTTCTTAGCCACTCTCACCAATTTTAACCCATTTTCATAAAATAGTGTCTAATTCGGTTCAACCCGCTCTAATACAGCCCGCTCCGATAGAAATAACCAAATCCAGTTTTTTCATTCTTTTTTTGTTTTCGTCAACCCTAATTCCAGTTGGTTAATCTCTCTCTAGCATATACGCCGTCACCTACGCCATGATCCACCCCCATCGTCTCCTTCATCGCCACCAGCCAGCCACGCCATCGCCATCGCAATCGCCGTTCCTCTGTTCCGATAGCACCTACGCCATCGCCGCCGGCGTATCCTCCTTCATCGCCACCTCCATCGCCTCCTTCATCGCCACCACATTCAATTTGCTATTGTGTCAAACAAATAGAGCATCCACGTCACAAAACTTCCTATGAAAGTTTCAAGCCATAAAATAGGCGGTTTATCTTCAGTTTTCTCTTTCTTCAGCATTCAAATTTCAAACGCTTTAGGAGCATTCAATAAAACCCTAATACTCTGCCCCTTCTTATCTGACCGCTGCTCAATTGATCGTCGTTGCTGCTCAATTAGCCATCACCGAAGCTCAATCGACCACCATTGGTTACTTCAAGTTTATGTTTCTTTTTTAGTATATTCATTTAAGTAATCATAGTTGCATTACAACCGATAAATCTATTCCAGCAGGTTTGAACATTATTGGATTAAGCTACAAGTTTAGTTGATATATATGTGTGATTTTGTTCTACCATGTATACAAATTTATGTGCAGGGCGAGTGGCGACATAGACAAGCGGGTTAAAAACGGAACTCTAAGGTAATGATTCTAGACTTTGCATTTTGCAAATTACGATGATTTAAAATTCTCAAATTTCAAGCCGCTTTTGGGATTGTGGGGTTATCCATATGATTTGGTCAGCTGTTAGTTATATGAATCTCAAATCTTGATTTGCCATGAGGAGTAAAATTTTTGATTTTACATTAAGGTTTGTTCATATATGAGCATCATAATGTGGAACCATGATTTCCAAACATAGTCTTATTTGTTTTTTGATTTTTGGAATGCTTCTGATGCTCACCGAGAGATTACCGTCAACTAAGTTTGTGGTTGCAAAGAAAGCCGAAGCTGTTAGTGGAGCAAGTATAGTTGCCAAGGTGAACTTCAGATTAATTGATTATATTATATCTTCACTTTCTCATTGTAATTATCTAATTATTTATTAATTTATTCAAGTTACAAGGGATCATGCATTGCAAAACTGGAACTTTGATGAAATACCTAAAATATGAAGACTGTTTCAAGTACTTTGAGATTACTACAATGGCAGGTATGCGCAAGCTTGTATTTTCGGTTCCACAGTGGAATCTTAAAGTGAGTGTATCGGTTAACCAATTTTTGTCTACCTTTGCTTCTTCAAATTCAGATTTCAGGTAACGAATTCTTGAAATCTTGATAATGATGTGGCAATTCAAACCATTTGGTTTTGAATAGGTAGGTTTGGGTTTTGTTTTATTACAAACAGGTTATATGAGTCAAACTTAAAATCTATTTTTAATGCACACACCCTCTCAAATCTTTTTATATCTGTATATTATTATGGTAATTGAAGAAACACTAAGTGACCCTGGGCAGATTACGGATAATCTGGGGGTTAAGTAATGTTTCCCACGAGGATGAGGTCCAGCAAAGAAGGTTGTTCTTCAGGTGACCTGCAAAACAGACACCGTAAGCTCGTCACTGAGAAGGGGGGGTTCCTCCTTGTGACCACCCTCCGGCGTGAGAATCAGACTAGATTGCTCTGAATATAAGTGTATATTAAGAGATTGCTAGAGAAGATAAGATAATGAGATATCAGATGATGTCCTTACCATTCCAAGGTGTTGGAGTATTTATAGCCGAAGGTAGGTTTCCAAGAAGGTACAGCCGGCTGAATAGTATCCCTGTTCTACCAACAGTGGGTTACGCACAAGCCATGCTGGTTGGTGGATAAGCTGCGGCCGATAGTGACAAGGCCGGCTGCACTGTTCCACCAACTGTAGGCTACGCACGTCCCACAGTGAGGGTTGGTGAGTAGGCAGCGGCTAATAGTGACAAACAGTACTAGAGGGTGCTCCTCCTCGTACTGTTGTCGGTGAGATGTCACCCTGTGATTGGCTCATGGGCTGTTTTGGTCAGATCGTCTATTTTGCCCATACCTTGGCAGGTATAGTACAAAAGATCTTCCAGAAGCATACGGACTGGCTCATTTGGGCGGGAGTATTCCCGCCTTACTCATTCCTTCAGGTGACATTACCGAAGTATCGAGTTAGTGCCTTGTGCGTGTAACCTTGCTATCAGTGCGGGTAGCCTTCCCTGATGGCTTGTATCCGCAGCTGCGGGAACAAGCAGGGTACTTCACCATTGGAAGGCTTTCCCTGCGGGAACAGCTGGCGTACTGCGCGTAAGGTCTTCTCTGAGCATGGTGGGTCCTGCGGAAGCAGTTGGTCCTTGCGCAGACGTCCCTCTTCAAGGTGAGTCTTGCGGGTCCAACTGGGCTCTGCTGGGACCTACCTCTTCAAGTCCCCCCAGTCCAATGTTCTTCTCATGAATTATTAATAAGTGAGGTGAACTTTTGGACTAGCAATGGGTTTTGAAAAGGGTTTAGTTTTAAGGTTTTCCGTGGGGATTCTTCCCGCGGTTTTCCTAATGTCACGCAGAAATTCCCGACTTTTCTGCTTGATCTTTGGGTATGAAGCGGGTAGGTCTGTAACCTCCTCGCAAGTCAGGAGCGTTGAGTCCCACTTGTGAGGATTCTCCATGGGGTTTTGGTAGTTTTGAACATAGTGATCAATTATGTTAAAACCACCAATTCCATCTTGGAGTTTCCAACAATATAGTTCTCGACGTTCCCGCTATGCGGGGATGTTATTCCCGTTTCCGCAAGCATGGCCCAGAAGATCCTACTTGGTTTGAATTCCCCGCGAAGCGCTAAGTATGTGAAGGGTTTTGCCTTGACACTGTACCCGCACTCGTCTTACGGTTACTTTACTTCCAAGGTATTCCTGGCGTCAATTCCCTGCGGGTGCTAAGTATGTGAAGGGTTTTGCTTTGACACTGTACCCGCACTCGTCTTACAGTTACTTGGTTGCCAAGGTAAGAGGTATTTTCCCGCTTTTGAATCTTTTTGAAATTTTGAAATTCGAAGAGTTGGTGAAAGGATAAGAACAGTCCAAACTATTGAAACGTCGTCCGACGGTTTCTTCTGACAGTGTCAGGACGTGCAGGAAGTTATGGCGACGTGACAGTATATGGTCATTCCAAGCGCTTTTTCAGGCGCGTGGGCGCGACTTTTCGGGCGCGTGGCCGCGAAATTACTGGCACGCGTCCTTTCAACAGCTGTTGCCAGCTTGCTTTTTGCCACGTGTCATAGTTTCATTGCACCTGCGATTTCTCTCTCTTCCGCATTAAATTCATCGCATTAATTGCGATTAGTATATAAAGGGGGAGAGGGTCCTTTGTAATCCACACTTTCACTTTTCTCTTCATCTTCAAAACGATTTCCGGCGAATACTCATCTTTTCAGTCGAGCATTCTCTTGAAATCGTTCTCTTTTTCATACCTGCAAGATGTCTTATGCTCACGATCTTGAGGCTACAGCCCAGGAGGCTGGGGTGTACGCCGAGCACCCGTCATCCACGTCCGACAAGGATGACAAGAGTACTGCTGGCGAGTGCCAGTGTGCTCTGCCTGTCGATCTATATCAGTACATCGTCAGGAAGTTCATGCTCGAGTCTCTCGAGCCTGAGTTTCCTGAACCTCATCAAACGGTGTATGATGCCCCCAGAGGCAAGATCGGGGTATATGCCGCATTCTTTGTTTATGGGAATCTTAGGTTCCCTTTGACAAAGTTTGTGTACCGTGTCCTAGAGAGGCACGGTGTACACCTGACCGAGGTGCACCCGATGGCGATCGCGAAGATTCGCCACTTCGAGTGGGTGTGCCGGATTCTGGGCGTTGAGCCCTTCGTCGACCGCCTGATGACCTTCTACTCTTGGAGATGCATCCAGGGGTGGTATACTCTGATAAACCGGATCAAGGGTTTGAAAATTTGCGCAACCGAGCGCAGTCTTCGTTCATGGAAGCGAGAGTTCTTTTTTATCTCCGCTCGCGCCATCCCCCTTGCCATGAAGTTCAAGAATGAGCAAGCACTCCCCAGCCTTCACGCCTCCAACTACCAGGAGGCGGAATGGTTCTCAAAGATATCCCGAGTCCAATCTCCGGTTTACCGCTTTGCGGAGTCCGGGATGGTGATGCTCGGGATGAGCCGGGTGTGGAAGGATGCGGAGGCGCAAAAGATCCCGATTGTCCTTGAATACGGTTTGAACTCGGTTCCTTACGGTATGCTCTGTCTTTTTTGTTTATATAGGTTTGTCTTCTAACTGTTTTTCTTCTATTTCAGAGGGGAACGACTTGCAGTCGCTCCTGTATCCGCGGGAGGCTGATAGTCCCGCTCGGATGGGTACTCGTGCTCTAGATGAGAACGAGTTGCCCATCCTTGAACAGACGGCGGAACGGTTCGTGGAGGTCTACCCGCTAGGCCACAAGATCCTGAGTGCCAGGCGGCCAGGTAAGGCGTTATTCAACCCTCGACCCCTCAATGCTGAAACCTCTGCAGGAATTCCTCTAATCTTGTGTTCTGATGAGGAATCCGCAGATGGTCCTCCGTTGGTGCGGAAGAAGAAGGCTGCCGGCGGGAAGGGGAAAGCGAAGGTAGCCTCCACTGCCGATCCGACGCCTCGGTCTGATTCAGAGACCGAGAGCGAGGAGGTGGCGGGGAACCCTGGTGGTGATAAGACCACTGCTCCGGAGGCTGCGACGTCTGTCACCTCCGGAGAGCCCCGGATGACGACGGTGAGCGGCGCAAAGAGGCCGGCTCCATCGGGATCATCCCCGCCTGTCCGCACTTTTAGGCTCAAGAAAACCCGTAAGTACAAACTTTATTTTTAACTTCATAGCTTTCCATCATTAATACTTATCTTCCTTGTGCAGGCGTGGATGCTACCGCATTCCAGGGTGGAGCGGGGAGGAGTACCTCCGGATCCATGACGGTAGGCTTGGTCAGCCTACCTGAGGCGACGACTCAGGCGGCTGCGCCTGTTTCAGTTGGTTCAGTTGCTCACCCAGTTGAGCCAACTGTTCCAACTGTGATGACATCACCGCCGGCTGTCAGTGCCATATTTACCGCATCTTTCACTGAGCCGGCGGTTACTTTTTCTGCGGACTCCGCAGCGGCGACCACGGTTGTGAGTTCACCTCCGTTGGTTTCTACTACCGCGGCGGCCTTCACCATGCCTCCTCCGTCATCGGCAACGACGGCCGATCCTTCAGGTATGCATGGGACTTCTCGCCAACCTCTGCCTCCTTCCCATCTACCTGACCTCTTGGACGGATTTCCCTTGGGTTCAGGTGATGGGTTTGGCGGCTATCGGCCTGTTGTTGACCCTACAGGTGCGTAGGGTTCTTTTGGCCTTTTTTTTTATATATATCATCTTTTCCTAACTGCTTTTTGTTTTTTGCAGTTTCGGATTCCAATGAAGTGTATGTTCCACGATGGAACATCCGTCGAGGAACAACCCTTCGCACACCTGTGGAGTGCGTGGAGTGGGCTCGTCACGCAGCTCCCAGTGGTGCGTTGGGGGAAGCCATGGCTAGCTACCAGGAGGGTAGGCTAACCAATGAGCTTCGGGTTCTCCTGGCCCGGATGCAGCCGCGCGTCGAGCTGCTTTGTCGTGAAAACGACAAGTTAAAAGCAGCTCGTATCCAAGAAGTAGCTCAGGCGCGGGTTGTCCGGGAGGAGAATAGGAGGCTCTCCGCCGCTGCTGCGGAGAAGGAGAAGGCGTTCAAGGCCCTTGAAGTTGAAGTTCAGGCCCGTCTCGAGGCCCGTTCCAAGGCTGCCCAAGCTGTTAACGAACAACTTCGGCTGGCTAAGGAAACTGCTCGGAACGCAACTGAAAGGGCCACCAAGGCTGAAGCTGTTGCTGAGCCTCTACGCCTCGAGAATGAGGAACTTAAAGCCAAACTAGAGGCGCTCCAACAGGCTCATGATGCCTTGGCGATGGAAGACGCGAAGAAGCTCCAAGAGATCCTGGACCAGAGGGGGGTGCTTGACCAGACTGAGCGGAAGCTAAAGGGCGTTGAAGAGGCTGCGGCTAAAGAAGTGTTGCTTGCCAACCTCAACAAAAGTGAAGCCGAACGCGCCCGTACCCAAGCTCAAGCTACCCTCCAGGAAGCTCTGGTTACCAAGGAATGGCTTCTTCGAGAAGCGTTGTCTCAGGTAAGCTTAACTTCATAATGTCTTTACGCTTTTCTTTTTAAATAGAAAAGGTTTTGATACTTGTATTTTTTCTTGTAGGTTGTGCATCGAGTCTTCACGGACACATCATACGACGATGCCATGAGCGCAGCCCTCAACGCTTCTCATGAGGATGGGGAAAAGGCCGGCTTCCTGCTTGGTCTAGGGTTCGTTAAGAAAGGCATCCCGCCTTCCAACTTCCCTTTGTACGATGTGGATACTGAAGCTGTTTATGACCAAGTAGTGAACCAGTATGCCGCCTTCCCGCATCCGGTGGTGGAGATGGTGAACGAAGTTGCTGCTGCTGATGATGGGCTAGCTATCCTTAAAGCTTTCCTTGAACCGCCACGCTCTACTGATGGTGCGGGTCCAAGTGGAAGTGGTCCTGAAGCTTGATCCTGAAGATCCCTTTCCACCATTAGCGTAGATTTTTGTTTTTGTATAGCTTCTTTTTTATGCGGGTATGCACCCAGCAATCTTTGTAATATTTGAATTTTGATGGAATAAAGATTGTGTTAATTCCTTGCCTTGTTTATTTTACGCATATTTTGATTTAACTTAGCAATTTCTTTAGTACTTAGATAAGTTAACTTTTTAACGTGGCAAATTATAAGTTTGTTTCGCTTCCTTCTTCATGATTGTGCGGGTATGACCGTCACTTACACTTAGTAGGATGGCTTAACTTTACTTATATCTGACCTGCGTGGAAGTTTTCCTCATCTTTTCCTTTGAAATTTTCTAAGTGTTTAGAATAAGTTAACCTTTGAACGTGGTAGATAATAGGTTGAAGTTTTGCCTCCTTGTTCGTGATTGTGCGGGTAAGACCGTCACTTGCACTTAGTAGGATGGCTAAACTTTGCCTACATCTGGCCTGCGTGGAGGTTTTCCTTAAAACTTTTGAAATTTTTACCGTTTTGTGTTTATGCGGGTTTTGCCGCCTTCCACACGTAACGACTTACTTCTTCCCATATTTATGCGGTGAATACCGGCACATCAGTGTGGAAAGTTCATAAGTATAAGGGTAAGGCTATCAACACATTGTGAAAGGAGAATCATTTCCATTAGAAGTGGCTCTAGGCCTTTTCTTTACAAGTTTGGAATTGATCTACATATAACATTTGCGTAATTGAGCTCCATTCCATGTTCTTGGGATGGGAGTGCCATCGAGCCTTTCGAGCCGGTATGCGCCCTTTCCCAGAACTTCTTTGATAATGTATGGCCCTTCCCAGACCGGGGCCAGTTTTCCTGGGCGTTGTTGGTTCGAAGCCTCGTTGTTACGCAGTATGTAGTCTCCTACATTGAAGTTGCAGAGTTTTACCCGCGTGTTGTAGTACTTTTGCATTTGTCGCTTGTAGTTCTCTTCACGCACTGCGGCTAAGTCTCTGCGTTCCTCGGTTAGCATAAGGTCTAACCGTCTTTCCGCATCATTGTCTTCTGGCTGAATCAAGACCCTTGGTGAGGGTAAACCAATTTCGACCGGGACCATGGCTTCAGTGCCATAAGTGAGACTGAACGGGGTTTCTCCCATACTGGCCTTTTTCAGCGTTCTATTTGCCCAAAGGACGTGCGGAAGCTCGTCCACCCAGCCGGATCTGTGTTCCAAGAGTCTTTTCTTTATGCCTTCGACGATGCTCTTATTTGCTCTTTCTACCTCACCATTACCCTGCGGGTGCGCCACTGAGGTAAAAGTGTGGGTGATTTGAGGTTCTTCCAGCCACTTTTGTAGCTTCTAGTCAGCAAAGTTGGTGCCGTTATCGCTCGCCAAATTCTGTGGAAGTCCAAAACGACAAATAATAAATTCCCAAATAAATTTTTTGATATGTTTCGCGGTTGTTTGGGCTAAGGGTTTTGCTTCTATCCACTTGGTGAAGTAGTCGATGGCTACCACTAGGAACTGAACATTTCCTGCTGCTGTGGGAAATGGGCCTGTCACATCGATGGCCCACTTCTGAAATGGCCATGAAGAGGTGACTGGAACAAGTTCATTCTTCGGGCGGTGCGTGTTGGGTGCGTAGAGCTGACAAGACCTGCATTTTCTGATGTATGCCAGCGCATCCGTATGCATCCCCGGCCAAAAGTATCCCGCGTTATTTAGCTTAGCTACAACAGCGCGTGGACCTGCGTGTACTCCACAGATGCCTTCGTGTACTTCCCATAGGAGGTAGTCAGCATCTTGGTTGTCCACGCATCTTAAGAGTGGGCCAAAAAAGTTACGTCTGTAAAGGATGTCATCGATGAGTTGATAATTCAGTGCTTTACAGCGTAGTTTTCTTGCCTGTGTTTTTGACTCTGGTAGTGTACCTGCCGCAAGGTATTTTATTATTGGTGTCATCCACGTTTCTGTGCCGGTTTGGATGACACAAATTTCCTTGTGCGGGACCGAAGGTGCCTCGAGGAGTTCAATGCGGATGTCCTTTCCCAAGTGGGTGAAGGCTAATGATGCAAGCTTGCTTAACGCATCCGCAGATTTGTTTTCACTACGCTTGACGTGTATGACTTTGCAATCGTTAAAATCGCGCATAAGGGTTTTTGCTTGTGCGAGGTACAGGGCCATTTTGTCGTTCACGGCCGTGTACGTCCCGTTGATTTGATTGGCTACTAACATGGAATCCACGTGGGCTTCCAAGTGTTTCACTCCCATCTTACGCGCAATTCTCAGCCCGGCCAAGAATGCTTCATACTCGGCTTCGTTATTCGTACTTGGAAAATCCAGTCGAATAGCGTAAGTGTATTCTTGGCCTGCTGGGTTGGTTAGTTTCAGCCCTGCGCCTGAACCCTCGTTACTGGCTGCTCCATCAGTGTAGAGTCGCCAGACATCATTGATGTCCTGTGCTGGAGAGGGTTGAGCCTCTTCCTGGCACTCTTTTTCCCGCGATGCAGGCACTTCCGCAATAAAGTCGGCCAAAACCTGGCCTTTTATGGCTGGTCTTGGCTTATACTTTATCGCGTATTCCCCCAACTCAATTGCCCATTCGGCTAGGCGTCCCGATAACTCGGGTTTGCGTAGAACGTTTGCAAGTTTGAAGTTGGAGAGAATGGTGATTGGGTGACCCTGGAAATATCGTCTTAACCTACGTGAAGCGTGTATAAGTGCTAAGACTAATTTTTCGAGGGTAGAGTACCGGGTTTCTACGTCTGTTAGGATACGGCTGACATAATAGATTGGCATCTGGGTGCCTTTCCGTTCAACTAGCAGGACCGCCCCGGTTGCTCTATCTGTTGCGAAAAGGTACAGGATTAACCCCTCCCCCGCTTCTGGTGCCGTGAGCGTTGGGAGTTCGATCAAGCGTGACCGAATCTCCTGAAAAGCTGCTTCCGCTTCTGGTGTCCAGCGGAAGTGCGTTTTCTTTAAACAGTTTCTCAACGTTGACACGAAAGGAAACGACTTATCCGCGTGGTTTGCCAAAAAGCGATTAAGTGCGACTAGTCGTCCATTCAGTGTCTAAGCCTGTTTGATGGTAGTAGGTGATTCCATTTTGATAATGGCTTCGACCTTTTCAGGGTTCGCTCTGAAGCCATCTTTAGTGACGATGACCCCCAAGAACTTCCCTTCTTCCATTCCAAAGGCACACTTGCTCGGGTTGAGCTTCATGTTTATCTTCCTGAGCGTGTTGAAAGTTTCTTCGATGTCTTTCAGCATCGCTTCTGCGTCAGGGCTTTTGATGACCAAGTCATCCATGTAGACTTCCAAGTTCCTCCCAATTTGGGCATGAAACTGGTTGTCCATCAGGCGTTGGTATGTGGACCCGGCATTCTTAAGTCCAAATGGCATCATTTGATAACAAAATGTACCATCGGGCGTCCGAAAAGCGGTTTTGTCCTGGTCATCAATGGCCATGTGGATTTGGTGGTACCCCTTATACGCATCCAAGAAGCATTTAAGGCGAAACGGTGCTAACGAATCCACCTTAAGATCAATTTCGGGTAACGGATAACAATCTTTGGGGCATGCTTTGTTTAAGTTCTTGAAATCTATGCACATGCGCCATTGTTTGTTATTCTTCGGTACCATAACGGGATTTGCAACCCATGTTTGATATCTGCTAACGCGTACGATGCCTGCGTCAAGGAGTTCCTTGACTTGGGTTCTACACGCGTTAGTTTGTTCTGGCCCCATTACTCTGCGCTTTTGTACGACTGGCGTAACAGCCGGATCGCACTTGAGCTTATGCTCTGCCTTACTTCGGGGTACACCAGTCATGTCAGCTGGTGTCCACGCGAAGATGTCAGCATTTTTCTGTAGTAAGCGTTTGAGTAAGGTGCGTGTGGGATCAACAACTGTTGGGCCAATGGTAACGGCCTGGTCAGGGTATTTGCCGTTGAAGGCCCATCTTTCTGGTTCGGTGATGGTTGGTTTAGCCATCTTTGGTTTGGGTTTAGATGAGACAGATGCGATGCATACCTGGGGAATGCCGGTGATCATCGCTACACCCTCAGCTGTTGGCCATCCCATCATGCCGTGGACTGAAGATACCACGGCGTTGAATCTTGCCATCCCGTCTCTTCCGAAGAGAATGTCGTATGTGTGGTGTGGCTTCCTCATCACGACAAAATCCACGTCTTCAGTGCGTGAGTGATTCCCGTCCGTAAGAGTGACGGGGAAAGATAGGATACCCAGGGGGTGTTGGTGCTGCCGTCGAACCCTTCCATCGAGGCGTAGATCGTTTCCAGGCGTTCCTTGTCTTCGTCATCTAGCTTGTCGAAGAACTGCCTGTACATCACCGTTGACGAGGCGCCGTTATCAGCAAGAGTGCGAGAAGTGATGTAGTGCCCCAGCTGGCTTTTGATGACAATAGGGCCTTCTTTGCTGGGTCCTCCTGGCACTCGCGGGAAGCGCACCTCAGCTTCCTTCCACGCGCATGGTTCTGTCGCTCGCCTTTTTCTTCCTCTGATGTTGCCATGAACCATGTTGATGCTGATGTTAACGGGCTTTCGTCCATTGCCCGTGTACCGGTTATCATTCCTTCATCCCTTCTTGATTGATGCCACAAGGTGTGCAAGTCTTCCATCCTTAACGAATGTTTCAACAATATCCTTCAAGGATGTACACTCCTCCGTACTATGACTTTTTGTCCCGTGGAAGTCACAGGATTTTCCTTGATCCGCATTAGGTCGCTGCCGGATCATTGGAGCTTTTGGCCATGGTAGTTTTTCGGTGGCAAATATCTCCGTGACGCTTTTGGTGAGTGGCGTCCACCGGTGTTTTCGGCTTGAAGGGTGTGTGTTATCCCTTCCGCCAACAAGAGGGCTAGAGCTGGATGAGGTGTCAAAGTTTACCCTTGACTGCCAAATACCTAGCTTCCTCTTTTTGTTCTGCCGGGCGATCCGAACATTGTTTTCTCTAGTCCTTTGCGTGTAGAGGTGTGTACTCTGGGGAAGATCCCTTCCCAGTTGCTTCTCCGTCTCGGCAAAGCGCTTGGCCGCCGTCATGATGGCATCCCATGTGGACGGCATGCCGTCCTTACCCGTCAATGTGCGGATAAGCTCTGGGTATTCGGCGCCCTGGATGAAAGCGGCGCGAACAAGATCTTCACTTATGTTGCCCAGACTCAGCTTTTTGGAGTTGAAGCGAGTGATGAAGTCTAGTAAAGATTCATCCTCCTCTCTAATGCAGTTGAGGATCGTCCACTGTTCTTCAGTATATTTCCTCTGTTGGCTGAAGTGTTGGCTGAACTTATTCTGAAAGTCCGCCCAATCATAGATGTGGTGGACCGGTAAACGATCGAACCATGCCCTGGCCGCTCCAACCAAAGTCATCTGGAACATATAACACCACGTGGGTTCCAGTTACTGACGGTTCCCCCCGCAATGAATCTGTTCAAGTGGTCGTCTGGGTCGGATAGACCATCGTAAGTGCCGATGTTGGACATTTGTTTGGCACTTCTCGGGGCGATTGCTTCCGCAATGTCCCTTGCAAACTTGGACTTTCCTGTATTTGCAGCAGTTGGTCTAAAGGTTTTGGAGAAGTCACGTGGGTTTCTCCCCGCGTTCGTTGGTTTAAAGGTTTCTCCAAAATTCCTTGTCGGTTGGAAGTCCGCTTCCTTACGCTTCCCTTTTGCCTTATGGCGAGGGTTTGCGTCGGTATCGGATTCTTCCCGCTCATCGTCCGAGTACTCGCACTCACTGTTCATGTTGAGATGTTGGCGAGTACTGCCGAATTCGTCAGCCTGTTGAAGTGAACGCAAGCGTTCATCCAACTCAGCTTGGAACTCTTTCTGACGTGCTTCGGCCCACGCCTTAACTTGATCGAGTGTTTGGCGAGGGACCCTCGTCCGTTTATCCAACTGGGCATCAGTGAACCCCAGTGAAATATTGTTTACTGCACTTGTCCCGGCTTGGGTAACCGGGGTAGTGTTCGTAAAATTTGTATAACCGCCGGTGTTCCCCCCAGTTGCTGGGGCTGTGGTTACCGGGGTTTCTTGGTCGCTTACTGGCCTTGGGACCGGAGTAACGTTAACCATTTCTTCAGAAATTTTGAAAAAAAACTAAGAATTAGTTCTAGCTTTTATGCACGGATGGCGCCAATGAAGAAACACTAAGTGACCCTGGGCAGATTACGGATAATCTGGGGGTTAAGTAATGTTTCCCACGAGGATGAGGTCCAGCAAAGAAGGTTGTTCTTCAGGTGACCTGCAAAACAGACACCGTAGGCTCGTCACTGAGAAGGGGGGGGGGTTCCTCCTTGTGACCACCCTCCGGCGTGAGAATCAGACTAGATTGCTCTGAATATAAGTGTATATTAAGAGATTGCTAGAGAAGATAAGATAATGAGATATCAGATGATGTCCTTACCATTCCAAGGTGTTGGAGTATTTATAGCCGAAGGTAGGTTTCCAAGAAGGTACAGCCGGCTGAATAGTATCCCTGTTCTACCAACAGTGGGTTACGCACAAGCCATGCTGGTTGGTGGATAAGCTGCGGCCGATAGTGACAAGGCCGGCTGCACTGTTCCACCAACTGTAGGCTACGCACGTCCCACAGTGAGGGTTGGTGAGTAGGCAGCGGCTAATAGTGACAAACAGTACTAGAGGGTGCTCCTCCTCGTACTGTTGTCGGTGAGCTGTCACCCTGTGATTGGCTCATGGGCTGTTTTGGTCAGATCGTCTATTTTGCCCATACCTTGGCAGGTATAGTACAAAAGATCTTCCAGAAGCATACGGACTGGCTAATTTGGGCGGGAGTATTCCCGCCTTGCTCATTCCTTCAGGTGACATTACCGAAGTATCGAGTTAGTGCCTTGTGCGTGTAGCCTTGCTATCAGTGCGGGTAGCCTTCCCTGATGGCTTGTATCCGCAGCTGCGGGAACAAGCGGGGTACTTCACCATTGGGAGGCTTTCCCTGCGGGAACAGCTGGCGTACTGCGCGTAAGGTCTTCTCTGAGCATGGTGGGTCCTGCGGAAACAGTTGGTCCTTGCGCAGACGTCCCTCTTCAAGGTGAGTCTTGCGGGTCCAACTGGGCTCTGCTGGGACCTACCTCTTCAGTAATATACATAAATATATCTAGCAATGAAAATGTTATGAAAACGTCTACAGATCGATTGGTAGTTATAGGATCACAGATCGAATTCTTCCATTGCTTTTTAACGGGTCAGATTTTGTTGCAATCTGTTTATTTTTGCCAAATTGCGGTTTTTGACCGGAAGGGCAATTTTGGTATAACTCAACATTGTAACAGATCAAGTATTATATTGGGTACGAGTCTAAAAGAAGCAATTTAATGTTAGTATTTTGATACGTGCCAAATTTTTACAAATGGGCATTTTAAGACTTTTGGTCAATTCGAAATCAAAATTACAGTTTTACTCTTTCATCGCTTCATCTCCATGGCTACAACAACTGATAACTTGGAATTCAGGTACACTCCACGTTACACTAACCTAATTATTAATTTAGTGTTATACTAAAGGAAATGGTTTTATGTCTAGATTTCATTCATAGGAGCGTTCCCTATTTTCATGTCTAGGCACATTTTGTGTTAAGGTAACCAAAACATTCCTTCCAACCACCAATCAGATTCAGATTCTATGTTTTTTCTCTTTACTTAAAAGAATAAAATCTGATGTTTTCTTATCCCGACTTTGCAGCCAATGATGAGCCCCAATGCATGCCATATTCTTGATGGTTGGTTTAGCCTTAGTTTGTAGAGATTATATTGAAAAATCGAATAGATGTATTACAAGCAGAGATTGTATCGGGAAGTAACATTGGTGATCGTCATTATATTCCTATAATTGGTTTGATACACAAAAGGCAAAAAAAACTTCACTCTTAAGTTAAAAAGAAGACAATTGGTGCTTGGCGTATGTTCTAATGACCATAAACAAAAGTCAAGGATAATCTGTATCAGGAGTTGGTTTATTTTTTAAAAACCAGTTTTTACACAATGTCAATTGTACGTCGCATTATCAAGAGCCACAAGACAAGACGATCTCAAAGATATTATTCTAGATAGTGATGGTAATTTATCAAATACAACATCAAATGTTGTATACAAGTAACTAGAATATTGCAATAAATTTTTATATTTTTTCCTTCTTTTATGCTATGTTTAAGTTACTTGGTTACATATCATTTTGATTTTTAAAATTTCATAGATTCTATTTAATAATGTTTAAAAAATTATTTTTTCAACCCGTGTGCCGCACGGGCATATAAGCTAGGGTTGGTTTGTACTTGAAAGAACCTGTGTTCCCACATGGACAGCTATACGTCGCCTTGTCAAGAGTTACAAGCAGGTTTGGGCTCAAGATTCTGATTTTTGATAAACAAGGTAATCTGAACAATACAACCACAAATATAGTGTACAAGGAAATTTTTTCTTATTTGTAAACTCATGGCGTAATGTTTTTTCTTTGAAATTCCTGTAATTTTAATGAAAGTTGTAATTATATTAACAATATATGATAATTATGTTATTTATTGTATTTTGTATAACGTTTAAATATTGGAATTTTCATTAATTCCCCGTGTAATACACGGGTCTCAAACTAGTTTAAAATATATTATTTTAATAATAAACCCAACCCCCCCCCAGCCACCCTCACCCTCGTTTTCCCGGCCGGTGGGATTCCGGCGAAGGCAAGCTTTTCCGGCGACCAAACAACTCGTCCAAATCACGTTTAAAACTCAATTGACTTGTTGTAATGGCTTCATACTGTTATATCAAACGTAAATCATCGTCCAAAACGTTCAATTAACGTTTAATCCTCGCGTAAATTACAACTTAAACGCCGGACTTTATGCTAAATTCATTAACGAGTAATTAAACGCAACATGCTCCAACTGAACCTATAAATAACATATAATTCTTCATCTAAACTCGTACCAGTCCCCAAATCAATCAAACATACGTTCCTTATCGCGAAATAATCCGGCGAGTTTCGTTTTCCGGCGAGCCGTGGTTCTCCGTCAAATCATAACGATATCAGGTAATATTTACATGCTTTTGAATCCTTTCAAGCCAAGTAACAAAACCCCTAACATAGTTTGAGCAAACAAGGATCAATTTAACATATTGTAATCTAGGGTGTTTTTTGATGAGGAAGATGAAGTTTGAGTAATAGATATAGATATATATAATATTTTTTTTTGTTATAAAACACAATAATGGGATTGATTTAGTGGTTAAGTTACTTCCTTTAATTATTAACGCCTGGAATGAGGATTTAGATGGTATTGATCTTTTTGAACAAATTATTAACGCCTTATACACTATGTTTTTAGGCCTTGATTTTTTTTCTAATAAAGATCTAGAAAACCAGAAATTGCTTGAAAAAGCAAGACAAAACTTAACAAGAGCACAGTTATGTGACATCTGTCTTTTAGACGAATTCACCTGTTTATTCGATACAAATTTATATAAATTAAGTACAGGAGAATACCACTCTTGGGTAGAAGTCTACTTAATGAAAATTCCAATCGTGGGTGAAAAAGCCAAAGAAAGATGGAATAAAGAGAAAAACGGTTTAACAATGCATTCTCTAGGGTTTGCTACTAAAATTGTTAAAGAAGAAATTGCTACATATTGTGATTTCTCTAAGAAACAAAAACAGTTAAAAAGATTCAACAAAAACTGTTGCAGAAAATTAGCAGAAATTCCACAGTTATCTTTCGGCTGTGAGCAAACAAAAGATAAAAAATATTTCAAAAAGAAATATAAAAAAAAAGTATAAACCAAAGAAAAGATTCTGGAAAAATAAAAAGAGAAAATTTACTCCTGGTAAATACTTCTCAAAAGAAAAACCTAAGGTTTGTCCTCAAGGAAAAAAGAAATGTAGATGTTGGATATGCTCTGAGGAAGGGCATTATGCTAACGAATGTCCTAATAGATAAAAATTTCCAGAGAAAGCAAAGCTTATCTCTATAGCAAAAACAGATGGATATTTTCCCTCTGAAGATAGTTTTGATGATTATATGCAAGTATATTCATTAAAAATAATTAGTGATTCATCCTCTGAAGATTTCTCTTCCGAAGAATCAGGATGAATAAAAATATAATTATCAATTGGGAAGAAGATATTTTACATTTTTTTTCCTCAAAAGAAAAATGAGTTAGTATATTCAAACATAACTAATCCTAACTCAATTTATATCAAGGGAAAAATTTCCCTAAAAGGATATAAAATTATAACTCTACACTATTATATAGACACAGGGGCAAGTCTATGTCTCGCAAGCAAGCATGTTATACCCGATGAATTATGGGAAAATACTCCCAGAAGCATTGATGTAACTATCGCCAATCAAGAAACAATTAAGTTGGATAAAGTCTGTAGAAATCTGATTGTCTATTTCTCAGGAGAACCTTTTATTATTCCAACAATCTATCAACAGGAATCAGGTATTGATATACTCTTAGGAAACAATTTCTGTCAGTTATATGGTCCATTTACCCAATGGCTTGATAGAATATCTTTTCATCTTAATCAGGAAATGATTTTGATTAAAAAAGTAACAAAAGCCTTTCAATTAGGAAAGCCCGGATTTCTTGAATCTATGAAAAAAGATTCAAAAACAAAACAAATACCAGGTACTAATATAACTCAAGAAGTTATAAAACCTGAAGAAAAATATTTTCTAGAAATAAGAAAGTATCAAAAAATTGAAGAAATACTTGAGAAAGTAT
This sequence comes from Bidens hawaiensis, assembly GCF_021521415.1. NCBI lineage: Eukaryota > Viridiplantae > Streptophyta > Magnoliopsida > Asterales > Asteraceae > Bidens > Bidens hawaiensis. Next base: position 21,653 of record NW_027499144.1, on the reverse strand, counting down.
GCTCAGAAAACCCTATAGATCCTGAAAAATCCAAAAAATGGATGAAAGCATCAATAGAGTTAATTGATCCAAAAACTGTAATCAGGGTAAAACCTATGAAATATAGTCCCCAGGATAGGGAAGAGTTTAAAAAACAAATCAAAGAACTATTAGATCTTAAATTAATAGTCCCAAGTAAATCTCCTCACATGTCTCCTGCATTTTTAGTTGAAAATGAGGCAGAAAAAAGAAGAGGAAAAAAGCGAATGGTTGTAAATTATAAAGCAATCAATGCAGCTACTAAAGGTGATAGCCATAATCTCCCGTGTATGCAAGAGCTACTAACCCTCTTAAGAGGCAAAACCATTTTTTCAAGTTTCGATTGCAAAAGTGGTTTCTGGCAGGTACTATTAGATGAAGAATCGCAGTTATTAACTGCATTTACATGCCCAGACGGACATTATCAATGGAAGGTAGTTCCTTTTGGTTTAAAACAAGCACCCAGCATATTTCAACGACATATGCAAAACGCTTTAAGAGGATTAGAAGAATATTGTACCGTCTATGTTGACGATATAATAGTTTTCTCAAACTCCGAAGAAAAGCACTATTTTCATGTTTTTTCAGTTCTAAAAACAATTGAAAAATATGGGATAATTTTATCTAAAAAGAAAGCAAATCTTTTTAAAACAAAAATAAATTTCTTAGGCTTAGAAATTGATCAAGGGACTCATTGTCCTCAAAAACACATTTTAGAAAATTTGCATAAATTTCCTAATATCTTAGAAGACAAGAAACATCTTCAAAGATTTTTGGGCGTTTTAACTTATGCAGAAAGTTATATTCCAAAGCTTGCAGAGCTTAGAAAACCGTTACAGGTAAAATTAAAGAAAGATTATGTTTGGGAATGGAAACAATCTGATACTGATTACATAAAAAAGATAAAGAAAAAATTAACAGATTTTCCAAAACTTTATCTCCCAAAAGAAAAAGATTTTCTTATTATAGAAACAGATGCCTCAAACGATTTTTGGGGAGGAGTTCTAAAGGCTAAAACAGCCGAAAAAGAAGAGATATGCAGATACACTTCGGGAAGCTTTAAACCAGCTGAACGAAATTATCACAGTAATGAAAAAGAATTACTAGCGGTAAAAAATACTATCTCAAAATTTTCCATTTATCTCACTCCTGTAAAATTCCTAGTCAGGACAGATAACAAAAATTTTACTTATTTCCTTTAAACAAAAATTTCTGGAGATAATAAACAAGGACGCCTCGTCAGATGGCAAATGTGGTTCTCAAGATATGCTTTTGATATTGAGCACCTTGAGGGGCCAAAAAATGTCTTGGCTGATTGCCTTACACGTGATTTTCAAAATAATTGAAATCACTATTTACCCGGTTATAAATATGGACCACACAAGCTCATATTTATCATCTCAAAATTCAATATCTCTTTTTATAAATTTTAAGTAAAGGGGGTTCGGATTTAGAAAATAAAAAGAAAATTTTTTAATCCTCTCATGGATGAATTAAAGGCATTACGCCTTAAAGAAAAATTCTTGATTATTGAGCTTAAAGCCATTCAAGAAAAAATAGCTTTATATGACAAAAGTCTAAAAGCAACAACTGTTAATTCAGAACAGGAATCCGAAAGGATACAATCTGAATCTATTCCCTTACAAACGGCTAAGGGTAAAGAACACTCAAGTCCGTTAACTCCTGTTGCTTTGGAAAAAAGCAAAAATAAGGTAAATGAAGAACCACAATCTTCATCTAGTCCAGAAGCAAACGGCTCTGGTAAAGACACAACAAATCCGTTGATGGCTGACAGTTTGCCAAAAACTGAAAAGGTCTCTCTCAGACCAAGTTACTCAGAAATGGCTAACAAACCAGAAAAAGATACTTCTAGGTTCTATGTCATTTTTGACGGTGATCACAGAGGTATTTATGAAGACTGGTCTCTAGTCTCCAAATACACCTCGGGAAATCCCTTCCCATTTAGAAAATACAAAACCTTGTATCAAGCACAACAAGAAGCTACACGTTTTTTGGCAGAATTCGGCAAAAAAGAAATACCTCTAAAGGTAATAACTTTTCCTGAACCTTTGAAACCCAGGAAACCAGAAAAAATTATAGAGTTCAGAGAAGCTCCCACAAATTTCTCAAAAATGACACGTTTTGAAGAAAAAGAAGAAAAAGATATCATATCTCTGGATGAATTCAGGACAATATGGTCCAAAGCAAGGTCCCTTAGTCAAAACGATTTTGAGTCCGAACATATCTACACAGAAGATAAGGCCACTAAAAGCCTAATTGTCTTTTGTCCAGGCTCTAGCCCAGAACTTGTTTCTCTAGCATTTTCTGCTGGATTAATCAAGTTTATTTATCCTGCGTCTAATTTGCTAGAAGTCAGTTTATTGACAGAATGAATGAAGAAAGCAATTAAAAACTTTCGAAAGAAGATTGCAGCTGCAAAGGATGCAAATATCTTTGTCAAATGCACATCCACTCTTCCCGATTGGTATCAAGGAAGTACTTTTCCCGCCTACCATCACCTAGAAATTGGCCTAGCCAAAATAAGAACTGTCAATCCTTCAAAAATTATGAACGATGATTAAGACATTGAAAACTGGAGTTCAATCAGAACAGAAAGATTTATTAGGATCTTTCACAATCTTGATAAAATCAAGAGAGGAAGCTTTAACAAAGTAAATTATTGCAGCAATAATTGCATTATTACAAGCTATAGCACAACGCCTCTTCCACAAGTCGAACGGGCAGCCATCAATAATTTCACACAACAAATTATTGAAAATAAAGTGGAGGTCAGCCCCACCACCAAAGAAAAACTTTGCCAAAAGTTAAAAGAAATTATTGAAGACCACCAATGCACATGGTGCAAAGCAACTTTAACAAAAAGCAGCTCTTCCACTGAAGAAGGAATCTACTTTTTGGAAGAAGACACCAGAGACCTGGACCCAACACATGGGTATATAGACTAAAAACGTCATCAATGACGATAGAAGAAGGCCATTTTGGTCATTTGTAAAAATCTGCTTCTCCTATATAAAGAAGTATGATTTAGGTTTAAGGGCATCAACACTCGCCCCTTTTCTTTTACTTTTGATTTTCTAGAAGCATGTGTGAGTAAATCTCCTAAAATGAGAAACAATGTAGATATCAAGAAGTTTTTCCTTCGGGAAAAACAGTTATGAAATAAAAATATCCTTTTAAATCTTATTCCTTTATCTTCTTCATAATAAGTTTTCATCCTGTAAAACCTGGAATCCTATGTAGCCTCCAAGGAGAGTACCGTTTAGCCAAGAGGGCGTTAGGGAAATCATGGTGTTGTTGGATTGGTCACTTGCAGAAGATTAGAATTTACAAGAGCAAGATAGATTGATTACAGATTGAAAGGTATAAATTTATTTCTGCTGTTATTATACTTCAAAAGATTCTATATATGTTTCTCCTTACCAAAAGAAATATATCTTTCCTTAAACAAAATATTTTTCAAAAAACATTCCGCAAATAATGGTATCAGAGCCTCGTTGCTCTTTTTCAAAAAATAAGAGTAAATAGAAACTCTTTAAAAATGGAAAACAAACTTTTGTTTTCAAAAGATTCTGAAGAGTCAGAACAACAAACAACTGAAATAATAAATTTCAGTGAAAATGAAAAAGGTTTTTCATCAGATTACATGATTAATTCTGATCAATTATCAAAAATTAACAAGCTTAAATTTAAGCTTAACTCCAAGCAAGTTTTTAACCAACCTAATAATTTACAAAGTCTTGTTTCAAGAGCTTTTACTAGAAAAAATAAAATCTTCTATTGTTTCAACACTGAAGAAATCTCAGTGGATATAAGAAATACATCTGGAGAAGTGTATTTACCACTTCTAACAAAGGGAGAAATTGCAAAAAGACTTTTGCAAATAAAACCAGATTTAAGAAAGTCCCTCTCTATGGTACATATAGGAGCTGTAAAAATTCTCCTAAAAGCACAATTTAGAGATGGAATTAATTTTCCAATAAAAATGGCTTTAGTTGATAATAGAATTATCAATAGACAAGACGCTCTCCTAGGAGCTATACAAGGAAATTTAGCATATGGTAAATTTATGTTTACTGTTTATCCTAAATTTGCCTTACATCGAGATTCAAAAGATTTCGATAAAACTTTAAGTTTCATACATCAGTGTGAAAGAACCGACCTGATGGAACCAGGAAATAAAGTATTTACGATTAATTATTTAATCTCATATGCTTTAACAAATAGTACTCATTCAATTGAGTATAAAGAAAAAGAGAATATAACTATAGAAGATGTATTTTCAGAAATCGGAACCGTAGAAGGAAGTAAGTTTTCAGAACCTTCACAGTTACGAGAAAACTGGGCAATTGATATTGCTCGAAACAAACAAATACTTGTGTCTAAACCAAGACATAGTTATGCAGGAACCTCTTCACATTTAAGAGAAGCTGGTAACAGTGAACTTCAATTAATGAGGTCTATGTCTGAAAGGATAGATAAGTACGGTGAAATTTTAAAAGAAGTTATTGGGATATAATGTCCTCAAAACTAATTTTAAATACTATAGACGCTTTAGAAGAAGAAATTGAAGCATAAATAAACATATATTCTCTAAGAATAATATGAGTTCACTCATAAAAATAGAAGAATTAATTAAAGAATTAATTAATAAAATAGACAACATGGCTACTAAAGAAAATTTAGAAGTCATTGCGGCAAAGATTATCAAAGATGTCTTAGAAATAATCACGAAAAAACACAGCCTTCAACATCCGTAAGGCAAAAAGAAAAAATTTCTGAAAAATCTCAGAAATACTCTTTTCCTAACTTCAACGTGGGAAATCCATCATTAGGAAATTCCAAAAGTCCAAACGCGCTAACTTGGCCTTTTAACTCTAATGAAGAAGACCTTCAAAAGTCAAAATAAGGCAATGATAAAAAATTATTTAAAAATAGCCTTTAGAAATATTCAATCTAAAAAGAATGAATATAGAATACTCATTCACTCCATACAAATAAGAATTCATTACTTGATAAACGACATCAATATGGATCCTCATGAAAGGCTTAACAATCTTGCTAAAGAATTCTCAGCCTTATATGATATTAAGAACCATTTACAAGTTCTTGAAGAAAAAGAAATTATATTTTCTACAGCTTAATTCAAAATGAATTCTATTACGCAAAAATTAGAACAAGTTTTTAATGAGCAATTAGATACCCTTCCAGTGGATCAAATTAATGAACTCGTTCAACTTTTGTCTTTAAGTGAAGATGAATGCGAGAAAAAATTTTTTGAAAATAAAAATTTGAACGAAAAATATTTCCCAAAAGAAACAGCTATGGTTATTCCAGAGTCTAAAACAGAAGAGGAAGAAGATTCTTCAGAAGAAGATGAAATTCCAAAACAAAATACTAGAATGCATCAAGCTAGTACTAGTTATGGTAGAACACGCTATAAAAAAGCAAAAGCTGAATTCTCTATGCCATATCATAAGGGAATACCTAGTGCTAACAATGGAAGCTCTACTGCCATTGACACTATAAAAATTGACTGTATCTTTGACCTCGAAAAAAGAAAAGAGGTAATTGATAAATGGAATACCGAAATTAGCCTGATAATTCAGTCTAATGAAGAAGAATTCTCTAATGCTAAAACCTTGTTATTACTAATAGAGCATAAGTCTGCGGGAATAATACAAGATTTTAGCATTAGAGAATTCTTCTTCATTAGACTGAATTATCAGGCTAATTTCGGTATTCCATTTATCAATTATGGGGGATTGATTTAGTGGTTAAGTTACTTCCTTTAAAATCAAGGAACCCAAGATCGAATCCGGGTCATAGTGGTTTGTTTGTTATTTTTCTAAAACCATCTTTCCTTAATTATTTTTACCATATTAATTAGCTATAAATCATTTAAAATTATTTTTTGAATAAATTTAATCATAAATTAATTTTATCTTTTTCTCCACCTAGAACCGAACTTTCATATTTGTTAAACTTTCGCGAAAAACCGTTAATATAATACTATATTCCGTTAAGATTTATAAAACGCTAACACAATTGTTTTCGAAATAAAAGTTACATAGTTAAAACCGGTGCTTCCTAAGTATCATAAAATTTTCATAGTTATTAGTTGAATTAATATTTAATAATATAATTTCTTTTTGTAAAACCTTAGTTCGTTAATCTTAATCAGTTAACCTTCAATTCATTAACTTTTATTCCGTCAACTTTAATTAAATAGCATAGCATAGTTATAATTATTCAAGGTAAAATCCCTATTTAAAACCGTACTTAGAAATTTTCGTAATTTTCATATGAATGTTAAAGTTATAATATTATAATAACTAGGATAATAACCCGTGTTACACACGGGTGGAAAACATATCAAGAAACAATACAAATGTAAAAAAACATATTCAATCAACATAAATATTTGACATAAGTTTTTTACCAGAAGATATTACAAAAGATGTTAAACTATGTATATAACATAAAAAGAAAATACTTTATAAATAAATCTAACTAATATATTAAAACAACACAATTTGGTCCACATGTTCTTCACCTAGGTTGTCCACATACGCTTCCATGTCATCAACCTTCCATAAATCCATTTTCCACATATTCACAATAAAATTTTAATCAATGATATTGACTTTTATATTCTTGTAACTTATTAATGTAATTATGCATGAGGCTCGTGTCAAGGACAATTACGGACAGTGTTTCTGTGTCTGGAACAGCACATTTTGGAACAATAATCGCCCTAAGATGTTATTAATGAGTTTCTCAGTAATATATTTTTGTAACACATTAATAAGTTACAAAAATATAAAAGTCAATATCATTGATTAAAATTTTATTGTGAATACATGGAAAATAGATTTATGGAAGGTTGATGACATGGAAGCCTATGTGGACAACCTAGGTGAAGGACATGTGGACAAAATTGTGTTGCTTTAATATATTAGTTAGATATAAATCATTAAAATTCCGTTAAACTTAAAAATAATATTAAATTAATCCATGCTTTAAAATAATAATTATCCCCAATAAAATTAGACATAGTAATCCCGATAGATTGGTCGTTAAATTTTGTATTTATTTATTTATAGTTCATGTGGATCGTTCGTTTCGGATTCTTTAACACACATTCGGTTGCTTTGGTTTCGTTATTGTGCTTTCAGCTTTTATTACAAGTTTGTCATTGATTTCAAGGTGAGTTTTCACACCCCCTTTTTAACGCTTTTACTATTTTGGGATTAGTATATGTATCCTATTCAAACCTCAAGATTTACAATATTGCTTACAAACTACAATTCATATCATGGACTTGTGTGCTTACTTGCTTATTTGTTTAATACGTGGATTTCAAGTGGTTACCTCAATAAGTATGATCGTACCCCCCCCCCCTTGCACTCAGGTCCATTTGTATCGAGTGGAAAAGGGACCTCATATCCGAGTACATTGGTAGCCCCAACTGGAAAGGACCTTCGTTTGTTCTTTACACTTAGGTCCATTGCATCGAGTGTAAAGAACCCTTATGTGCTCATTTCACAAGTTTCATGGAATTGTATGATTTTTACGTATTATATCAAACTGTAGGATCCACACCAGCTATGTTCACAGCTGACTTTATTTTATACATAAACTACAGGTATAGAGATACGAGGATGAAGGTTAGAAGACACATAGCATGCTTATAGGATATTTAAATAACAACTTATCGTTTCATTTATTTATCTGTTTACAACTTGTATTATTTGATAAACTTGTGCTACATGAATATTTAAACGAAATAATGTTATTATGGTCATCTAATAGTGTCACGTGTGTTTAAGCAATCTGTACGTCACACTCAGGCGTTTCCGCTTTAGCCAGGGTGTTACATTAAACTCTTGGATCGCTAAGTAAAAAATAAGGGTTAGAGATGACACATCCGAAATTATAAAGCTTCAGGTGAATGTTAATTAATTCACTCTACGCCATCTCTCTGATCCACCGATCGAGGGCTTTCTTCGCTAGTCTTCACCCTAGACGGTATGAATCATCGATACAATCGTTTCACTCTTTAAAGGAAGTGACAACCTTATTCACCAAGCACACAAAATATTTAGCCTTACGTACTTTCTTAATATCACTATGTAGATAGTAAGTTTTCACTAAATCTCTAATTAACTATACATCAAGATATCCAAACCCTATACAATAAATAAATAAATAAAAATACTATATCAAGATATTACATGTTCCCTCTCAAATCATCAGCCAAATGATGAATAATCAACTGTCAACTCACTAGAACATTCTTTATGAGACGACTTTGCCCCTGTCCTCACTTTTTTAACAGCCAAGCATCGTTTTACTTAACGAATTGGCTCAAGTTGCATCATTTTGTAGACGTCGGAGTGCCAAATACCAAAAATGAAAGCAGGGTTGCAAGCTGCGTTTTGATGTTGACCACACAAGTGCAAATTTCAATTACCTCAATTATTAACCATTGCTATCTACGATCGTGGGCGGGATGGCGTTTTATCAATAGCTGTACCCGAGTGACTTGGTTTTGACCGTTTTTTTTTTTTAAAAAGTAAAGTTTGAGATTTGAAGCTCGTTTGATTTCACTCATTTGAGGTAACCGCCAACATAAATGTGACGTTTGACTGAATAACAAAGACAAATCCATAATTTTTTTATACTAAAAGACGAAAGCCAAATTTTTGATAAATTACATCGACGACTTGCGTAACTTACTCTATTTATTGTATCAGAAAATATAACAAAGTAGTTTAGCTGATTAAGGTAAGAAGAGAATATAACCATTACTTAAAAAATGATCACACTCTTTAAGGCCATATGTTGTGGGCTAACTAAAAAGTGCATGTCATCTTGCCACATCACTTCTACTTAGACAATTAACTTTAGCTAACTCAACGTTTAACTATTACTTTGTGGGTTAACTAAATTAAATGAAACCACAAGAAAATAAAGTGATAAAAAAAATGATGATTGGTCGATAGGATGGTCTCAGCTCTTTCTCTCTCTCACGCTTGTTATTAGGGTGATGCCCTTCCTCCATAACACCCTTACTAACTGTGGCGCCTCAGCTAGGGCTGTAAACGAACCGAACGAACACGAACAAGACCTTGTTCATGTTCGTTCGTTAAGGAAATAACGTGTTCACGAACACTTACCGAACAAGATTTTATGTTCATGTTCGTTCATTAAGGAAATGAATGTGTTCATGAACGGTTCACGAACACAAGCGAACACAAATAAAAATCAACAGAGCCTAGAAATTGAGACCGACATATTCATCAATGTGTTCGCTCATTTAACTTTAAACGTATACGGACACTTAATCAAACAAATATTTATGTTCATTTTCTTTTATTTAAAAAGAACGAGCATTTGTGTTCATTTATGTTCATTTGTTTATAATCTAAACGAACATAACTGAACAAAGATAAACAAACATAAATGAACATAGATGAAAAAATGTAAATGATCACAAACAAACATAAATGAAAACACTTAAATGAACTCAAATTAAAAAATATAAAACCTTTAATCAGATGACTCATCCAGATAGTAATTAATTATTTTCTATTATTATTAAACGAACATAAATAAACAGACACAAACGAACATAAATAAACGAACATAAACGAACATTCGTGAACACAAATGAACGAACGAAGCATGTGTTCATGTTCGTTCATTTAATTAAACGAACACAAATATCTTGTTCGTGTTCGTTCGTTTATTAAATAAACAAACATAAACGAACTTTCCGCCGAACGGTTCACGAATAATTTATTGAACGTTCGGTTCATTTACAGGCTTAACCTCAGCATGTGGGACGTTATCAAGCCTACTTGGCTTATGGATAACGCCCAATTACAACTTGCTAACGCATAACCTACTAAGCATAACTCATGAAAATAATGGACCAAACAACTAAAAAAATGCCAAAAACTCAACTTTGTGTAGAAACTAATTATAAAATTTGACAACTCCATTAAATAATCAAAACCCCTAACTAAATCTAAATGTGTAAATCCACATGAATGTTTGGGCCCATCAGTATCTGTCGAAGTCCACCGTAGCCACACTCTTTGCGTAAGCAGATAGATATACATCACACCACCTTCGTTTGTCTCAAAATCATCGAATCAGAGAGTATCCACTTCCAATGAAAATAATAAAAACCCAAACTTTATTATTATTATTATCAGGAACCCCCACAAGCTACAATGCCTCCTGATTTCAAAGACCTTCAAGATAAATTCTCCACCGCTTTCAGACCATGGCAACGCTCGTTTCAGTTCTGGGTTCGAGCTGTCGATATCTACACTGGTTATAAGGTAATTTGAATTAGACAATTGAAGGCTCCTTTTGGTTTCTTGATTGTGGATGAATTGTGTTTCTTTTCTTATCCCAATTTGAAATGTTGGTGTTTGTTGATGTTATGTTTTAGTAGGTGTATTTAATAAAGGGTTTTCTTGGATTGTTAATGCTATTTCTTTTAGTAGGTGTATGTGTATGTGTATGTGACACCCGTCCATACTGATTTTGACTCACTCAATAACTTTCCTTTGGGTTGTTGATGTTATCTTTTTGTTGGTTTGTTAAACAAAAAGGTTTCTTGGGCTATTGATGTTGTTTTTGTGTCAGTGTATAGTGTTTACTTGACCATTCTTATCACAATTTTAGGTTTTCTTGGTTTGTTGATGTTATATTTTAGTGGGTGCATAGTGTTTTCTTGACCATTTTTATCACAATTTTGGATTTTCTTGGTTTCTTGATGTTATGTCTTAAAGGGTGTATAGTGTTTTCTTGCCCATTTTTATCACAATTCTAGATTTTTTTGGTTTTTTATGCTCGTCTTTTGTGGGTCCTGTGTATTTTCTTGGCCGTCCGATATCTCAATTTGAATTTTCTTGATTTCTTTGATGTTATGTTTTAGCAGGTGTATTGGATTTCGTTGACCATTGTTGTCCCATTTTGAGCTTTTCTTGGATTTTTGATGTTATGCTGGTGTACAGGGTTTTGTTGACTATTCTTGCCCGAATTTGATGTTTTTTGGTTTCTTGATGTTATGTTTTAGTTAGTTTTCTTGGTCTCTTATTGTTATGTTTTAGTAAGCGTTTTCTTGACCATTCATGTCCCAGTTTGAGGTTTTCTTTGTTTCTTGATGGCTTTTCTTTGTCAGTGATTGAACTCTTCTTGGTTACTTGACATTATTTGTAGTGGATTTGTGGGTGTGTGTTTGGGTTTCCTTATTTCATATAAACACTTGGGAGTGTTTGGATTAAAAATGTGATTATACTTAATTGCTTATTTTAGGATGAAATAAGTTGTTTTTACCCTTATGGCAAAAACAAGTTGTTTTCAGTAAGATGGTTATCTCCCTCAAAACATAAGTTGTTCAAACTTTAAAATATGGAATCACAAACACGGACACATTGTCTTTTCTTGTCCATTTTGTCCAATTGATGTTTTCTTGGTTTCTTGATGTCTTCCTTTTGCGGATGTGCTATTTTTAGGTGTTTCAAGTTCGAGTTAACTTTGAAAAGGATGAGAAGAAGGCGGAAGCAATGTGGGAGAGACAACATGAACATGCGGCGGACAAAGTTTATTCCATGTGCTCTGACATGGGTGGCTTCTTTCTCAAGGTTGGTGTTTGATTAAAGATTTTGAATCTTTATATAGTGAGTATTGTAATTTATACTTTTTTGTAGAGTAATTTTACATCAATCTTAATAATAGCTTGTATGTATTTGCATTTTCCAAGTGATTATTGTGACTTGAAGAATCAAAATCAAATACTTGTCTTTTTGAATGACCACTTGTTTGAATTTGTTAGATTGCTCAAATTCTCGGGAAGCCCGATTTAGCGCCGGCTGCATGGGTGAGACGGTTAGTTACTCTATGTGATCATGCTCCTGCAACCCCGCCTAACATGGTTCGACTAGTTCTTGAGAAAGAATTGTGTAAAAATGTGGATGAAATGTTTGAAAGATTCGATTGGGATCCAATTGGCTCTGCTTCAATTGCTCAGGTATTTCACTTATTACACAAAATAAGAAAAAAATGAAATTTTGAACCAAACTTGCTAACAATATATCAATTTGAAGTTCTCTTTAACATGTTTGCCTTACACATTTTCTAATAATAAATTTAGGTTCATCGAGCTAGGCTAAAAGGCGACAAAAATGATATTGTTGTCAAGGTAACTCGGAATTCTCTCTCTTTTTTGTTTTAGTCTTTTTTATCACCCTTTTAGTAATTATATATTTATATTATCTATATTTTAGGTACAACATCCCGGTGTTCAAGATTTAATGATGACAGATCTTCGGAACTTGAAAGCTTTTGCATTATTTGTACAAAAGACAGACATAAAATTTGATTTCTTTTCAGTGTGCAAAGAAATGGAGAAACAGGTGATCTCAAGAATCATAATCAGAATAAGATAATCATTTGGTTTAAAGTCAGGGGTAGTTTTGTAAATTCAAATGTTAATCTTGAATTCTTGTTTTTGTTCATGTCATTCAAGATAGGGTATGAATTCGATTTTACAAGAGAAGCCGATGCCATGGATAGAATAAGAACTTTTCTACTAAAAGTTAACCGAAAGGCGCCTGTTAAAGTGCCACGCGCCATACAGAATTCAGTCACCAGGTGAGTCATGTTAATTTTGACTTTAAGGTCAACCCTCTTGACACCTTTCAAGTCAAACCTCTTCACTTTCAAAGTCAAAGCTCTTGGCACCTTTGAAGTGAAACCTCTTAATACCTTTGAAGTTAAACCTCTTGATACCTTTGAAGTCAAATCTCTTGACTTTTAAAGTCAACCCTCTTGACACTTTTGAAGTCAAATCTCTTGACATATTTGAACTCAACCCTCTTGTCTTTTGAAGTCAATTCTCTTGACTTTTAAAGTCTAAAATACCCCTCAACTCAACCATACTGTTTCTGTTTTTTTTTTCTCCTTTTTTAAATTTCTTTAAAATTGCATAGGAGGGTGTTGATGATGGAATATATAGACGGTGTCCCGATTTTGAATCTTGGAGATGAAATTAAAAATAGAGGAATAAATCCAGACGGTAAGATGGCAGCAGCAGCAAAGCAGTAAGCTCCACAGAACTTAGAGAGTATGAATATTTCATTTGTCACTTTATATTTATATAATTAAAACCAGATCCCCAAACGATGAATTCCCAATATTATTTATGTAAAATATATTGTTTTAAGCTTTTAATGTTTGGATAAACATATTCTGGTTTTGATTATTTAGGGATAAATATTGGGTTGCATACCACCTACAACCACAACAAATTGATCATTGAATTAAATAAATTTACTTAGTTATCCGTTTTAAATGTAATTTGCAAGACTCTTATTTCCAATTTACGACCTGTCTCTACTTTCTTTTTTCATAAAAAATTTTAATCTTGTGTGAATTTTATCATTTTTCTTAAATAATCAGAATTTGTGAAACATTTAAATATGCTGTTTTATAAGATTATTTAGTCTTAAATAATCACTTTTAGGGCTGTAAATGGACCGAACGTTCAGTGAACTGTTCGGCAAGAAGTTCGTTTATGTTCATTTATTTGATAAACGAACGCACATGAACAAATTTTTTTTTGTTCATTTAGTGAAATGAACGAACATGAACACATGTCTCATTCATTCATTTATATTCATGAGTGTTTGTTCATTGTTTATTGGATAAAATGGATGTACTTTTTATGTGGGACTATTATTAATCTAACAATTTTGGGTGACATTTGTGTAAATAGTTGTCAAGGGCTATTGTCTTTTACTGTTATCATAATTTAAGTTATTTCTATGCAGGAACATTTTAAAAGGTCTAACTCTTGCATATGGACAAATGATACTCAAGAGCGGGTTCTTTCATGCGGACCCCCACCCCGGAAACATTCTAATTTGTAATGGCTCACAGGTAAACAAAAAATACACATGCATATAAAGTAATTATCTTTAAATTATAATTTTTATCCTCATTTATTTATCTTCTAAGATTTAACATAAAATACACAGTAAGTTAAGTTACACGGCACACCACCTTTTAAAAAAATAATTATAAAATTAAACCGGTCAGCCTAAACAACACACGACTTTCGTGGTAGGTTGGTGTCATATTTTTCATGTCGTGTCAGAAATTCACACCCTCGGTTGCTAGCCAATCCATAATATGGTAGCCTGATACTGTTAAAGCATGATACTTAATACACATTAAACCAAAATACAAAATGCCCGTGCCAAAAAATGTTGCCTGAAAAAATTATCCCAAAATAGTTACTGAACATTATAATCTGTTTGCAAGTCGCAACCTCCACGAGCCAAGTAGATCATTACTCGCATTCACTAGAATTAATTAGTAATATAGAAGTTATAATATTTCCCTGATTAATACTTATTAGGTTGCACTGCTCGATTATGGACAAGTTAAAGATCTTCCAAACACATTGAGGCTTGGCTATGCCAATTTGGTTCTTGCTATTGCTGATAATGATCACGCAAGAGCATCAGAAGGATTCCGGTATTTTCTTTATTTAAATTAAATAAATTTATCCTAAAGTCGATTTTGAATATTTTATTAGATTCAAAAAGTGATGATGTTTATAATTATTACAGGGAACTTGGAATAGATACCGTAAGCTTGTGCTCTGATGAACAGGCAGAATTGTTTAAGCTGTCTCAGGTGATGTTTGATACAAAGCTGCCACCTGGCGTTAAGGTGCTGCAGCCGTTTTCAGAAGATTCATCGATCAAGAAAGTTGCAGTTCAGGTATGTGTTTTTAATAATAGTGATAGTTTTGATGCGTTTATGTACGGATGGGGTCGATTTGGGTTGCTTTTTAATCCCAAACGGGTCAAATGAAGATCAGGTCAAACAGGTTGAGAAGTCGTTTAAAGTTTGTATTTAATGCATAACCTTTTATATACAGTTTCGTTTAGAAGTTGTAATTTTAATTCATTTACTTGATGGGTCGGTTTGGGTTGTTTTAAAATCCCAAACGGGTCAAAAAGTTTGAGAAGTTGTTTAAAATCTGCATGTTATGCATAAAAAATTTATATACATTATTTAGAAGTTGTCATTTTGATTCATTTACTTATGGATGGGTGTATATGGGTTGATTTTGAATCCCAAACGGGCTCAATAAAAAAGTAGGTAAAGTGGAGAACGAGTTAAACTGGTTGAAAAGTCGTTTAAAGTCTGTATTCAGTGCATAAATCTCTTTTTATATAAATAAATTTAGAAGTGGTGGTCTTGATCCATTTACTTATAA
This sequence comes from Bidens hawaiensis, assembly GCF_021521415.1. Classification (NCBI taxonomy): domain Eukaryota; kingdom Viridiplantae; phylum Streptophyta; class Magnoliopsida; order Asterales; family Asteraceae; genus Bidens; species Bidens hawaiensis. The sequence continues at coordinate 6,304 of NW_027499144.1, read as the reverse complement.
ATGGGTTGGTTTGGGTTGTTTTCTTAAATCCCAACCGGGTCAGATAAAACACTAGGTAAAATGGAGAACGGGTCAAACGGGTTGAGAAGTCGTTTACAGTCTGAATTTAATGCATAAACTCTTTATATATATTTTTATTTAGATGTGGTAATGTTGATCCATTTAATTATAGACGGGTTGATTTGTGTTGTTTATTTATATTTCAAGCGGGCCAAATAAAAAGAAAATTTAGGAAAATAGGGAACGGGTCAAACGGATTGAGAGTTGCCCAAAGTTTGTATTTATTTTAACACATTATTCCTCCATCTCAAATAACTATCTACAAACAAAAAATCACAAATAAATATATATAGAATAAATGTAGACTTCAACCCTTTTCAACATCTATTTTGACCCGTTCTAAAACTATTTTGACCCGTTATCCAAGCCACCCATGCGACCACCTCTAGACATCACATCAAATAAATGATGTTACACATTTTTTTTTCACGATTTCATTTAACATTAAAAACAATGTCCTAAATTTTATTAAATCTTTTGGTAGACGTTCCCGGAGGAGCTTTTTTCGATTCTCCGTACAGTGCAATTATTAAGAGGGCTTAGTGTGGGTTTAGGAATCAACTATTCGTGTGCGGAGCAATGGAGACCCATTGCTGAAGAAGCTTTATATCTTGCTGGCAGACTAAAAGGTGATTCGGTTCTTGATAAGTATCATTTTCAAATAATGCGGGTCGGGTAACGGGCCGGAACGCATGCGGGTCAAAATTGTAACTTTTTGATGACCCGCTGTCACCTTTTTGCCATATTTTTGAATTAATTAGTGGTTAAGTATAATTACAATATTTAAAATCTGACATTTAATTTTCTGTTATATACACTAGGAGTGTAAATGAGTTGGGCCACATGTTAGCTGCTCAAGACCAGCTTGCTAAAAGCTCAAATCGAGCCGATCTTAAACGAGATTGAGTCCGAGCCTAAAAGAAGCTCGTTTAATAGACGAGTCTAAGCTCCAACCTATAAGAAGCTCATTTAGTGAACGAGGTTGCAGGCTCGCGATGCTAAGCGAGCCTATCATTTATATATTATATTTTTATTTAATATATAAAATAATTATCATATAATAAAATATATTTATATGTAACTAAATAATATTATTATTACTATGTGATAAGTATTTTATCTATTTATTTTTGTACTTAATTTTGAGGGTAGTTTTGTCATTTATTATATATAATTGTGTGATTGCAGTCATAAATCTACATATAATTAATGACAAAAATACCCTCAAATAATATTAAATATATAAAATGGATAAAAGAAATGATTGGTTAAAAGTTTTCAAATTCTTCAATTATTTGGAAATTTTGAAATGATCCCGACCCTATACAAATATGTATGTATATATTTAAAGTAATTAATTAGTTATAAACAAGCCGAGCTTAAGCTATAAATATAAAGCTCGAAATGAGCAAAGCTTGTGCGCAGCTTGATCACACCCCTAAACTTATAAACCGGTCTAGAAATATTGACTGACACTTTGGGTGACTTTTAATGTGTTTTGACATGTTTTCTCTGGAATTAAATCTTTTAATTTGACCCTTATAAATAAAACACTACCCAAATAAGCCTATTTATAAATCGGGTTGAAATTGTCATCTCTAATCACCGAGTTACTTGTTTATACTCGTTTTAGCTGAGGATATGAAGACAAGAGAACGACGCAAACGTGGGTTTTTGAGAAGAGTATTTTGGCGGTAAAGTGACGGGTTAATTGGTTATGATATAATCCTACCATTTATTTGTGACCTTGTAGCTACATTTTGTATTTGCGTTCTTATTTCAACAAATTTAGGAGATCTCTTTATTAATGTTTAAAAGGATATTGTCACTTGTCATTCTTGTAACAAGTTGAAACAAGTGAATATCGGGTCAAAACAGTACATTTTTTATATATAAAATGATAAAAATAAATAAATAATTGATAAATGAATTTATGTCTATAAATTTTTGGAGGTCGTACTTGTAGGTGTCTTTTGCTAATACATTAACTAAATATTAAGCTTTGATCAAGTGATTTATGTAACTTAAATTTGAGGTTTAGTATTATTCAAATAGAAGTAGGAGGGTTAATATGCACTTTTACAAAACAAAAAGGGTATTGTGGAACTTTAAAATAGTCATACATGTAGCCTGTAGGTTTCAACATTCAAGACAAGCACAGAGGGGAGGCCATGCCCACTTTAGATCAACCCAACTAGATGATATATCCTAATTGTTAAACGAATCGAAGCCAACCAGAAACCGGTTTGAAACTGACCTAATAACCAAGTTGAAACTGGCCAACCGAGACCGATCTTTATAATAGGTTTGAAACCGGTTATTACCATTAGAATGGGAAGCGTCCGTTTTTGACAGGTGGGAAACGGCTATATACCCAATTATGACCGTTTAATTTTTGACCATTTAAAAGCATTCTTGATTTGCAATGTTTTTTTGTTTTTATTATTTTTTTTTTGGAGATTATGTTTTGTTAATTTTAAATTTCAAAAATAAATAAAAAAAAAGTATCTATTTATATTTCTAGAATTTAACTGATTATTATTAAAATTTAAAGCCGGTATTTAAAGCTGGTTTTTCAACCGGCTAGGGGTTAACTGGTTCTGTTAACCTAACCGGTTACATAGGTTAAGAATTTTCAACCCAAAAATCAGTTATAAACCATAACCGGTTACCGGAAATATCTTTTGACCATTTGACCAAAACTGGTTACAGTTTGTCACCAATGTTTATAAAACCGGTTAACCAGCATGTACACCTCTAAACCCAACCATATACTTTCTGTAAAAGAGTTGGCCCAAAAAACATTAGGCCCTTATATATTTAATTAAAGGCCCCCACTCAATTCTCAGTCCCCTTTTGTTCTTTTTTCTTTTTTTTTATATCAACTAAAAAAGGTCAACCAAGAAAGGAGTTGTCTATTTTTCATCTGCTATTGGGGTACTCCTGCCATTCAAGAGAAGCATGAAAGGGGGCCATGCCCCTTTATTCATAAATCATAATAGCAATTTATCTTGTACTGATTGTCGATCAACATTTAGGTATTTATTGTTGTGCATGTTAAATTTTTTAACCACATGATGATACATTGATTAGGGTCCATTGAAAGCAGGTAATGTAGCCCATAACGGTTTTGTTGGTTTGAGCCTCCTCAAAACAGGAGCACATGGCGAACTTGTAGACGCACCAATGCACCATGCATGTAGACCATTTACTAAATGCATTGCATGTAGCCCACAATAGGTGTGCGTTTGTTTGTTTGTTTGTTTTTTCACTACCCTAAAACAGTGGCACGTGAGTTACTGGATTCACCACGTGCCCCATGTTCTACCTTGCTTTCCAAATTATTCAATGTACTTGTAAAACAGTTTTAATTCCGAAGCAGACATATATTTCCAACCGAATAACTGGAACAGAATAAACGGAAAACTAAAACTGATAAACATCCCTAAGCAATTATTTGGTTGTTAGCTTTAATTAAATGATGACTACTTTTATTATATTGATGTTTGAAGTTGTTTTATATATGTACTCTTTATGTTTCTTTTTGTTTTTTTAAATTGGTTATGATGTTATCCAATTTTAAGTTCAACCGGCTCGACTGGTCTAACCAATGAATCGTTAGATCATTCGATTTGATAACTGGTGCGTCTTTCAAAACAATGTGCATAAGTGATACAACCTTCAATCACGAAAAGCCATTAGACCACCAACTAATCATGTAAAATTCTTATATGTGTTTTCGGTATTCCAACTACGCAACAAATTATCTAGACAACTAGCATCCACACCATATGAGTATTTTTACATTGATATCAAACACAAAAGTTTGAGAGTTGCATAGCCACATACTCTTGATAAAAAGGAAACAAACTGAAAGGGAACGTGTGGCATAATACGAGTACGAGTCCAGTATAACGTAGCCAAAATCACATCATAATATATTGTGGGACTTGTATAGAATGTAGATACATCCACTTAGCTTGATGTTTGCGTATTGGCCATGTAGATGTGCCGTTGTATTTGGCCTATCTGAACTATTAAAGAAAAAAGGAACATGTTTTCTATTTTCACAACATTGATTCAATATGAAACATAAACCTCACCCGCTCATCTTGATGTCCCACATTATCGTTGTTCCAACAATACTTTAAAAGGTTTATTGTTAAATATAAACTAGAAATACGTTTAAATACATATTTTCGGATCTAATTACCAAGAACCCTATAATCATTACACTTTGCTAATTACCTCTATTGTTCCAACTCGATCCCTTGCCTACTCCTCTCGACCTCAACCATCCACGTCATTCGAACATATCTATACATGCCACGCTAACTTTGTGTTTCTGTACACAGAAATATCACGTATCTACTATATTTTCGTGGATTAATTCATGTTTACCTTCTTTTTATATATACTTACTAAACAACCTTTTTTTTTGTTACAGTTCACAACATTTTTGTTAAGTACATGAATATTTTGCAAGTACAAAGTGAGGCAAGTTTATACATTCCAAGACATTCATATTGACTATTGAATACGCAAAGGTTTTCACGTGGTTTGCAAGTATAAAATTTTATTTAAATAAACATTACTTACAAATATACCCCCAAAAAGATAAGGAAAATACTATATCATAGTGTTTTTATGACCATTATCAAATTTGCCAACATATAATTCAGCAATAAAACACGCATGTTTGATTATGGAATATGGATTTATATAATTTATTATCTTAAATATTTTAAAAAAACTTGGGATTTTAATACAACTTAATAACTTGTTTTTAATATAGTTTTCTAAAACAAATAAAGTAGATACATATAAAGTCATATTCGCAATATTAGACGTTGACGTTCTTAGAAGTGAGGTGCAAACCAATTATCGTGAAATTTTATTTATTGTTATAACAAATAATATGAAATCTCTATAAAACTATAAGATATGATGTAACTACAAAAGGAAGGAGGACTATAAATTGAACATTTTATTTTATCTGGAATTCACATAATCTTATCACGGGCTACACGCAATGCAAGCTAGCAAGAGAATCGCAGAAGAAACACCATCATTTTCAAGATGAGACGTGCTTCTCTTGAACTTTGCGGTGTTGCCTTTGTTATATTGCATTATCATCTCTTTCTGGATCACTGGTTGCCGGTGGTGGTGATTTTTAGCTTTATGTTGTGTTTCCTTTGCTTGCTCTACCTTTGAAACCATCTTCTCAAAACCTTAATTTTTTTTTTCGAAAATATTTGAGGATTCGATGTATTAGTGCATGTGGAAAAGCATCCAATGGGTTTATATAGCCAATGAGGCTAACTATGCTTCGGGGTGAAGTTACCTTACTGCCCTTTTGGAACTATGCATTTATTTTCTAGAGTTGGATTCGATTGATGGATCATGTGCTTGGGGTAAATCAATGTACCATTATTTGGTTGCAAATTAGTTCTTTATTCTTATATTATAATTATAATGATGCATATGTTATTATTATTATTATTATTATTATTATATTTTGATTTATGAGTTTTTGTTTTTGGTTTTCATCTTCAATCATTTGTCTAAACAAATCTAAGTATTTATAATTTCTATTTAAAACTTTCTAGTCTTTCTTAGTTGTAGTAGTTCAGCAAAACAATAGATCAGAACTAATTGTGCTGTAATTATTTGTTTCGGGAGTTAAGTTGTAAACCATAAAAAAGATACGCTTAGCACGATTGACCTATAATTTTTATTTACAAGAGCATTTTTGATGTAGTGATTGGGATTGCACTTCACATATTACACATAAATGCTAGACACTATTTAAGGAGAATATATTAGAAAGGTTTTATTGCTATATAACTACCATAGTCATAAGATGTAATTTGGTTAAGCATACTCTATAATTATCATTAGTGTACTCATATTAATACACGACGAGGTTGTCATTATTTTTGATAACACTAAAAGTAACATGCAGTCACACTTGACCCTGATAAACTCACACTTGAATTTTCCCTCCATGTCAACCAAAATCATTCATATACGCCTATGTGTTGAATCAAGTGTGATCATAAGATGGCTTTATAGTCTAAATGTCATAATAATATACAAACCACATGGCATCCTCCTTTTTTTTAACTATTAAAACATCTTAATAAGAGATGTTGTAATATATATTAACTATTTTTGATATTTTGGCTAATGTAAAAGATATTTTTAAGATTATAACTTAAAACCAAGTTGCACTATTGTATTG